>NW_019385036.1:221819-359829 GCF_000671375.1 Centruroides sculpturatus
CTTTGCTTTTTAAAATCTTATTATAAAAATTTACAATAATATTTTGTATTATGTTTTATTTAAAAAAAAAAAAAAAACAAATATTTGTCTTATTTGAGTCGATACTTAATAAAAAAGGATGAAACACCATTCTAAAGTGCAGTTTTATTTAAATAATATATTTATAAATAAATATGTAGCCAAAAATGTAGCAAGTCAAATTTATGTAGCCTAAAAAGTAACCAATGTGCCAAGTGATCTTTTTAATGCCAAACTAAAAAAAAAAAAAAAAGGTAGCCAAATGTGATAACGCTGACCTGCATACATAGATAGGCGGCCATGATAGGCCCAACTCCCATTGTGCAATGTTTGTTCTTACTTGTATTTTATGTACTTATTTATAGTTATATTTACTTAGGATGTAAAAGTGACTACTAATTTATTTATTACTATTTATTTTTAACTGACTATGGGTCACAATCATTCTACTTTATATTAAACCTTTTGTGGACCCCTGACATTGTCCACACACTCACAAATTAATTTTAATTTCCATGGATCCTTCAGCAATTTCAAGGACCCCCAGGGGTCCATAGGAACCACTTTGGAAAACATTGTTCTAAAGGTTAGTTCACACTAACAGCAAATAGTGAAAACAATCGAGAAACTGGAAAGTGATTTTTATTCACTTAGCAAAACTGGTTCATATTACAAACTATGGAAAGCAAAGATTTTCAGCATGTTAGACTGGCAAAGCAATTTGCTAAACAAGAAAATACATTGGAACAGCATTACAAGTTATATATTATTTGCTCTGTTTATCACATTTGCTAGTGATTCACTGTCAATGTGGACTAACCTGAAGTAAATTCATAATTCACTTTTCCATTTTATTTTAATAATTGCTTTAATTTTTACCATTGCAAAGTGAATAATACATAAGTGAGAAAAAGTTTTGTAGAATACTAAAAAATATGACATACAAATGCAAAATTATATAAATAAAGAATATATAACTGAAATGTTTTATAAAGGAGAAAGCACAGTATAGAAAATATTTAGTGTATAATTATGAAAAATGTACTGTACTGTACAACTGAGAAACATATAAATAGTGTTCAACTAATAAGTTAACTATTCTGCTAGGCAAATAAAATCAAAAACTGTTTTAATGAAATGCAAAAATAGAACACATAAAAGTGTTTAAGTACTTTCAAAATATTATATAAGCCAGCTATAGAAATTCAAATAAAATATGAACAGAAGATAATTGTCCTGAAGACAAATCAAAACAAAAACACTGTTGTTTTTTTATATGGTATGTATCTTATTGTATAACTTGTTTATAAATTAAAAAAAAAAAATGTTTAAATTATTGAAACATAATAACAATAATAATTATAAAACGGTACAAACAAAAACATAATGATTGAGAAAAATAAGAGAATGGTTTAGGTGAAGGCAAATACTAGAACTAGGATGAATGTGCATCAAGGAGATCTGAGAGCAGAAAAGGTACTACAGCACTGAGTCAAGAAGAAATGAGAAAAAAAATTGAATTAATTTGGAAAAAAGCCAGAATTATTGAGATGAAAGAGAAAAAAAATCTAAAAGATATGGAGATGGATTTATAACAAAGAGTTGTTAAAAATAAAGACTCAAAGTCTCCCAACAGCTTGAAGCTATGTCTTGAATAGACAGGAAAAGTATGAAGAGATAGGGCCAACAAAAGGTGAGAACTGGATTTTGTGTACTGATGATTTGTAGATGTAGGAGTTTTAGGATAATGAATTGTGTTGATGTTAATACAAGTTTGGTTTGTAAGGATTGTGAGTTTTAAATTTGTTCAATAATATTCAAATGTACTGGCACCTTAACATCTTTGTATATTCTTAGTTTTAAACAATGTTCTATTCTAATTTGTTTGAAGTTTGAAGAGTTCTGGAACCTTGAAATGTTTTGGCATGTTCTTATTTAAAAAAAAAAAAGTTCTAATATTCCTGTTCTAATTATTAAATCTCTGAGAATGGACTAAAGTAGTCTGAAATTGCTTGGATGTTTGGATTTTAGATATTATACTCGAATTAAAACAGCTGCATTTGATTTTCGTTAATTTAAACTAGCACTTTCATTAAATTTAACAAAAACACTTTGTTACATTAACAAATTTTGTTTTATTTTAATATGTAATATATGCTTGAAGATGGTTTATCTAAATATATAAAATTGCTTGTCCTGACTGACTGACTGACTGAATGACTCACTGATTCATCATCGCCCAGAGCAAACTGCTTAACCTAAAAAGGTGAAATTTGGTAGACAGTTAGGGTACGTCATGGAAACGCACACTAAGAAGGGATTTTTCGAAATTCCCCTGCGGGGGAGAGGGAGAGCATTAAGGCTTAACCAGAAAAATGGCTTCTACTGTACTATTTTAGATGTGATTTTTTTGTTTTTATCTGTGTTATGGTAGGGTATGCTATGGCAACGCACACTAAGAAGGGATTTTTCAAAATTCCTCTGTGGGGAGGAGAGGAAGAGCATTAAGGCTTAACCGGAAGAATGGCTTCTACTGTACTATTTTAGATGTGATTTTTTTTGTTTTTATCTGCATTTTAGTAGGGTACGCCATGGCAATGCACACTAAGAAGGGATTTTTCGAAATTCCCCCTCGAGGGAGAGGGAGAGGATTTAGTATTAGAGTACTTAGGTGTATTAAATTAATAACATTTCAGACATTGTTATAAATATTTTTATCTATTTTGATTTTAAAAATGTTCAAACCTTTTTAAATTCAAATTTGTTATTGCATATTGGTTTGATTATAGAACGCTCCAGAAAATTGATCAAATTGAAAATAGTTCGTTTGATTCTCGGCAATTCTCATCATTCTCAGTGGTAAGTGTTATATAATAATTACTATGGTTGTTGAAATACTGAATATAAATGGGATTTGCTTGCAAAATCTTCACGGGCAAAGCTGCAGGTAACAGCTAGTTTTCTTATATTAATAATTTTAATATTAGAGGTTTGTTAGTCTGTAGAAATATGCCATTAGCGAGGTTGTGCCCGAAGTTTTCATCTATAAAACGTGAATGTCGAACATCGAGTGCTGCTTACAAGATAGCGGCGCTCGACGTTCGACGTTCACGTTTAAGAGACGAAAACTTCGGCCGCAACCTCTCTAGTATTTTTACAGACGAATTTTAACAAATTTTTAAATTTTTTTTATTCATATATTTTGAAATGAATTATTTAATTACATACATTATTGTATACAAAATTAGGTTTTTTGTAAAATGAAGATTTTCAATAATTTAATAATAATTTTTATTTAATGAAAAGTTCACAAAATACAGTAAAACCTGTGTAAACTGAAATTCTTTTCCATTTTCAATAGGTTTAATTATTTTTTCTTTTTTGATCTTTAAACTATGTCAGGTAAATATCACACATTTATGTTTACTTGTTTACTTTGTTTTAGAGATTTTTATAAAGAAATTTTATAAGTTTAATCCAAAGTCATTCCAACTAAAGACAGGAGTATTTGAATGCAAAAATTAAATAGTGTTGGATTCTAAAAAGTTCTTGTTGTTCCTGAGAACTTGTACTAGGTATTCAAATACTATAAAATTCTGTTGACCTGGCATGCAGTATGCTGACAAACCCAATAAACTAGCATATTGAGCTCGTCATTGGGAAAGGATTACCAGTGCACTGGGTAGTTAAGATTTTCATGTAAAAGAACTCAAAATGCACAGTTTTTGGAATGGGATGTGGTTCTCCTTTTAGAGATGATAAATGCAAACATGACATGATGTGACACTAGGTAAAACCAGTTAGCTCTTGTATGATTTTTCTAAAGATTTTTTCAACTACATTATTGCATGGATTTGATAAGAAAAGCAAAAATATTTAGCACATACTGTTCATATACTTTGATAATTAGTATATGTCTCTATTTATATGCAATAGAAGTGCAAAAAACACAAAGCAAGAATAGAAAGTTCTTGTTTCAGGCCAACCAAGGGTAGAAATTGCCTGGAAAAATTGTGTCAAAGTGATTAAAAAAAAAAAAAAACTATTTCCCCCATCTGATAAGGCAGCATGTTCGGTAATCTGACACCATATGGTCCTGATGATGCAAGGTTAATAGAATGTCACTGTACTTCTTAGATGCAATCCATATGAGCATGTCATCATGCAACAAGCCAATTTGAATACCAAGAATTAGTCTTGCTCAGCCATCAGAAATTCTATTATAATTGCATTACAGTAATATAGAGACTAAGTTATTCTGTGATCTTACTTCTCCAGGAATTTTATTATTCAAATTAATCATTAATTTCAACCTATAACAAATTTACAACTACCACACATTGAGTTTTCAACCACAAACCTTTCTGGCTTCATTCAGAGGCTCACTTCAGGTTAAACAACAAGAAAGTATTACAATTCTACTAAGCTTCTGTATTCGAAGTGAAAAAATATTTGTAGCGGCTTGCTCAATATTTAGTTGGAAGAGAAGTCAGCAAATTAAACATTTTTAGTGATAAGTGTCTCCACGTAAGGAGCGGCTGATTATTACAGGGGAAGGCAACGGAATACCACCCCTTAATCTATTCCCAGGATATCACTATGGAGAGGAAACCTACATCAATGGCCCCTAGTCCCGGGCAGCCCTTAGATGGGTAAGGGGTGCGAAGAATCTCCCGGCTCAACATAGTGAAATCAAAAATCCGTATTGCCACATGGAATGTGAGAAGCCTTTTTATGGCTGGTAAGTTTGACAATGTAATTAAAGAAACCCAAAGATTAAAAATAGATATTCTAGGCATTAGTGAATTACGCTGGCCTGGTTCTGGAGTATGCCAAAATGAGCACGGAACGCTTTACTATTCAGGAAACAATGACCAAGACCAATACCACTGAAATGGGGTGGGGATATTTGTTTCTGCAAAACATATGCAATGTGTTATCGACCATTCACCAATATCGGATAGGCTGATGATACTTCAAATACATGGTCAACCTTTCAGGATTAATATAATACAAGTATACGCCCCAACATTTACCAATAATAATGAAGACGAGCTAGAAGACTTATACAACTCTGTCAATAAGATACTTGGCAAACTAAAAAAAAAATGATATCACCACGATTATTGGTGATTACAATGCTAAAGTTGGCATGGGAAGACGGGAAGATCTGATAGGAGACTTTGGGTTGGGTCTAAGTAATGAGAGAGGGGACAGACTTTTTGAATTCTGCCAGGAAAATGATATGATAATTACGAACACTTGGTTCAAATTACCAAAAAGAAAACTTTACACCTGGAAATCACCTGCTGATAAAAATCAATCACCAATTAGAAACCAGATAGACTACATACTCATTAATAAACGTCACAGAAACTGCGTAACACGGGTGACAACATTCCCTGGCGCAGATATTGATTCTGACCATGTTCCACTGGTGGCAGACATCAAACTAAAATTAAAGGCAATTAAACCAAAGTGCAGAAGCCAACACTATGATATTACGAGAATAGAAATACCACAATTTAGAAAACAAGTAGAAGAAAAATTGAATAAGGAACTAGGCAACTTGAAGATAATAATCATTCTGACGTACAAACACTATGGGAAGATCTGAGGGACATCTTGATCAAAGTCTGTCACAAAAACCTAAAATCAACCTGTAAAGTCAAGAAGAAAAGATGGATGACGGAAGAGATACTGGACTTAATGAAAAAACGAAGACTAACAAAAAATGACGCAGGAACTTACAAACGTATCAATGACATTATAAAGGTAGAGATAAAAAAGGCCAAGGAGGAATGGATAAAAAGAAACTGCAACGAAATTGAAAACCTCGAAAAAGTACATAATATGTTCCAGATGCATAAGAAAATCAAAGAAATGACAGGTTCATTCAAGTGTCATCGCTCTAATATACTAATGGATGCTAATAACAGTCCTATTATTGATGAAAATGTACTGAAAAACACGTGGAAATGTTACGTTGAAAAACTTTTTGATGAGGAAAGACTAACACCTGTAAATAAAGACCCAGTAGAAGGTCCTGAAATACTCGACGAAGAAGTAAAGCATGCCATTCATATCGCAAAAAATAAGAAAACTCCCAGACCTGACGAAATCCCAACTGAAATTGTGAAATTGATTGAAGATGATAATATTAAACTAATTACTAGATTATTCAATTGGATCTACAATACTGGCACAATACCAAAAGACTGGTTAAAATCAACCTTTGTAACAATCCCTAAAACCAAGTCATCCTAAAAGTTGTAGCAACTACAGATTCATTAGTCTTATGTGCCATGTTCTGAAGATATTTCTACATATTATACACGCCAGGATATACAAAAAATGTGAAATTGATCTTGAGGAAACTCAATTTGGATTCAGAAATGCTTTTGGAACAAGAGAAGCATTGTTTAGTATCAACGTCCTTCTCCAGAGATATCGTGAACAACAAAAAGACACATTTGCTTGTTTCATAGACTATGAAAAGACTTTCGATAGTGTGAGACACTCCAAATTAATAGAGATCCTACACCAAGTTCAATTAGATGGCAAGGACATCAGAATAATTCAAAATTTATACTGGGGTCAAACAGCAGTAGTCAAGTTAGGAACAGTTAAAACAGCAGAAATTGAAATACAGAGAGGAGTCTGGCAGAGCTGCATTCTTTCGCCCTTATTGTTTAATCTGTACTCAGACAAAATCTTCAAAAATGCCTTAGAAAACTCAAATTATGGGATTAAAATCAACGGCATAATTCTTAACGTCATTAGATATGCTGATGATACACTAATCATATGCGACAGCCTAGAAGGCTTACAGGTACTTACTAAACAAAATTAACTCAGCAGGAATTGATGCCAGTCTCAGAATAAATGCAAACAAAACTAAATTTATGATTTTTAGTCAGACCCCACACAGAGAGGCACAACTTGTTCTTGACCAAAAAAAAATTGAACGGGTCAAACAGTTTAAATACTTGGGAAGCATAATTACAGAAAATCCAGATTCAGGGAAAGAAATTAAATGCAGGATAGCAGTAGCTAGAACATCCTTCCAAAAAATGAAAACCCTGCTCTGCAACGACAATTTAAATTTGAAATTGCGGCAACGCATGGCCGAATGTTATATTCGGTCAGTTCTCCTCTATGGTGTGGAAAGCTGGACATTAAAAAGGAATACAGAAAGAAGACTGGAGGCATTTGAGATGTGGATTCACAGAAGGATGCTGAGGGTCCCATGGACGGATCGAGTGACCAACAACGAAATTCTAAGCAGAGCAAGAACAAATAGAAAATTGCTGTCAACAATCAAATGCAGAAAGATTGCATACTTGGGACATATCATTAGAAGAGAAAAATACAAAATCCCACAACTAATCCTCAATGGAAAGATTGAGGGAAAGCGTAAATGAGGCCGAAGACATTTATCATGGATGGACATATTAAAAAATGGACAGGCATACAAAACATTGGGGAGGTAATGAGAACGGCTGAAGATAGGAACTCCCTCTCCTTGGTGATCGCCGACGTCCGGGGGACCGGGCATGGCACGTGAAGAAGAAGAATAAGCTTCTGTATATTCTATTCAAATATCCTGTTCTAGGCATTCTAAAATTTTCAAAAGTTTCAGTCTTTCAGTTAATCACAATTCAAATAATTTTCAAGATGTTTCAAAATTTATTTTTGAAAAAATTTCCCAGATGTGGATATTACAATTATAACAAGTGAATGTAGATATTAAAAATGAATTCATATCGCCCCGTGCAAATTCAGCATAAATTACTACGCTTATAACAGATTTCACCTATCCTTGTTATTAATGCAACCTCCAATATAGTCCTGTTTGTAGATTTTGATAGTTTCAGTTGGTTTAAATTTTATTCTGTAAAACATCTTCCTTAAAAGTATAGCTTCAGTCTAACATGGTATATCCTGATCTGATGCAAACTGGACCCAAGAGGTTGTGTGGTAGTTGTTATTTATATCATAGATGTGTTCTTTAAGTCTAGATGCTAACAACTGAGAAGTAGAGCCCACATATGTCAATCATGCATTAAATCTAGTATCTGCTAACAGTATTTTGTACATTCCAGGCACTCTTTGTATGTTTACAGGATATTTGAATAACTTAGAATAGAAGAACTGTATTTCTTTCTTGTTATTTCACCTAAAGAGGGCCTGTCAATAAAGTCAAAAATGTTTGTGGTTGAAAACTGAATGTGCTGAAAGTTGTGTGGTAAGTGTAAATTAGTATATAAAGTTTCAACTTCTGTGACGTTTCTATGAACTTCAACCTCCATAATTACTATGAATGTCAATTAACTTGTTATCGAATAGTCTACACTACTTACTAACTACTCTATACAAGGTAAATTAAAAGCAATATGTTACTTTATTCTCATTGTTTTCAAATTACATTTGTTGCTTTTTCTCAGGAACTCATTTGATTCTTGAAAGTATTCAATTCTGCCCCTCGTTATGTCCAACAAAAACTAACATTAACAGAGATCTCATGTGTCTATCTCCTTGTCACATAACCTGCATTTCTCTGAAAAGGTTCAAACTCATTCTCAGAATACAGTTTGTTATGCTCTGTAGTGGCCATTATACTTGGAAACAATTTCAGTTTTTTTTGGTCTACAAGTGTAATCTAAATTTGATGCTGTATTCAGGTTAAAATTATATTATTTGTATCTGAAAACCTCTTTGGTTTCTGTGCTGTAGATACATAAACTCAAAATCTGTCCGATTTTGGAAGGCATATTTGATATTTTTTAAAAATAAATCTGAGAACTTGCTAGCTTAGATTGTTGTTGCTTGGACTCCATAGATTTAAATTCATGTTGTTATGGTAACAAAATTCCAAACATAAAATGGAGCAGCTTAATGATAAGCAAAAAAAGAATTTTAGTTGAGGAATTTCATAAACAACATGTGGAAAGGAGAAGCTTTACAGTTAACATTCTAATTACACCATTGAAAAAAATTTGTCCCCCCTGGATCATTCCTTTTTTCTATAGATTTTTGTTCTTTTCACAAAAAAAAAATCTGAATTTGCTCATTGAAGTGGTTTTTTTTAAAATATTTATGCTAATTTTGAAACTTTTGTTTGATGTTTGAGGTACAATATACAGTTGACACCCCTATAACACAATAGATATGTTCCGTTTTTTATGAAATTTATGTTCTACAAGTCCTTAAATACATAAGCCAATCACAGCCCCGGCACGTATGCAGTTTACGGACTATGGCTGTTTGAAAGGTTTTCTTCCATAAAATTAATCGATTCTAGACTAATTCGACTCAACATTTCCAAAATATGTATAATTTTTTGGGAATAATCCATATAAACTATGCTATAAACAAAAAATTGTAGGATTACTTACAGAGTGTGCACCATTCGATGATGCCATTGCTTAAGCTTGTTTTCGTTGTAGAGCAGTGCATCGAATGACGCTCGCATGCTTCCTGATAAATAATTTTTCTGTGAAAACTTTTGCTGAACTTTGGAGACATCATTAATATAAATATAATTTTTATGGCTGTTAAATAATAAATGGTTTTTAGTAGGTCTGCTGCTCGTTTGAACTCAATGGTTTGTGCAATATCCGGTATTGGTGTAGATTCAACCAATCCTGTTGTGACACGAGTCAGCGATGACATTTTACTAAATTACACAAGTCTCTTTTAGCATGTTTATACAAATACGGTCGCAATTTTTTTGCTGTCATGTAGGAATTCAAACTATATGAACTCATTTTATAGGGGGGGTCTACTGTATATGCCTCCAGGCTTAGATGAATGAATTTACACATACAGGTTGTGAGTCACATATACTGTGCTCAACTTGCAGATTAGTACAAGTTTGTTTTGTGTTATTTTTAATTAAACTACATTTACAGAAATGCTCTGGCAGGTATTACTGCATATTGTGTAATCAATCATTGAGGCACAAACCTTGTACCTTGAAGCATCAAGAGAAATTTTTAATGAGTAACACAAGTGGTACTTCATGATGATTAATGTGTTAAGATTTTGTGAATGTGGAAATGGCAAGGAGGACAAGTTACAGAATCATAGAAAGACTAGAAAGTGATAAGAGTGTCATCAGATGTCCAAGGATTGGTCAAAAGAAAATTAAAATTGCAGATAACATGATAGTCATTAGAAATAGAAGAAATCAGAAAAGTTGAACAGTCACTAAGAAAACTTTGAAAAAAGTTCAAAATATCTCATCAATATATTAAAAACACATTAATTGACCAAAATATTGCCATTTGGGAATAAAAGTCAGCTCCAAAATATACACAAAAACAACTCAAACTGCAAAGGGCTATGATGCAAAAATGTGCAAGGGCAATTTCAAAGCTTCAAATAAACTAATATATACACCACCTCATACCAGGATATATGTTACTGTAGACACAGAGCCAAGTTACAGTGCATTTAGTACAAAAAATCAAACATTGCACAAACATTTTCCAACCCCTTTCAAGTTCTTCAGGTGTGACAGAATGGTTACCCAATGGAATGTTATCAGAACTAGTGTCTATTTGTAAAAGTTTTTAAAACAACATAATTCAAACAACTTTTCGAAACTATAAATATAAATTTAATGCTATGTAAGCATTGTGATGGGCATAACAATCATTCAATTCACGAATATAATGTTCTGTCAAACAGGGTCTGCCAGGCCATCGACAAACACTGTTTCCTCCTTAAAATTTACACAAGATGACCCAAAATTAGCATTAAAAATTTCTATGGCCTCCAACCATCTGAGATGCTCTGTAATGTGAGAAGGAGTTTGGCCCGCGTGAAGTCAGCAATTATTTCCGGGTTGCTGTATACGTAGAGGGGGCTGTGGATGTTCTGGCACATTGCACTTCAGAGATATGCTATTGTTCTCTCCTTTTCATAGAACATTTAGTGGACCCAATGTACAGAAGGTCCCCATTGCATCTGGTGTCTCTGATAGGGACACTATGCCAGGAAGTCTGCTAGGGTTGGGAGGTCCTTTCCATTTTGAAGGATGGTAAAAATAGACAGGCACCTCTGAAAAACAATAAGAATTGCATGTTTCCTTGGCAATTTTTGCAAATAATGAACTTAGGAAGGAGTTGATGGTAACACACACCCCTTCCACCTTTCCACCATGGTCTGTAATAGAAGTGTCTACCTTGGGCATGGACTCTGTAAGCATCCAATGAAATTCATCCACTAAGCAATGTATGTACAACTGCTCAGTAACCATGAGTAATGGCTATTTTCAGCATTAAGTGTTTGGAAGTATAAGAGTGGATGAAAGCCCTCCTAACCAACACTTTGTAGGCCATAGTCTTGTAATGATGAGGGTCCCGCCAGGATGTATGAAGACACGGAACAATGCTTGGGTAATACCGAGGTGCGAATCTCGATATATGTTCTTAACCCCTTTATAGTGATATTTATGTCCAAGAAATGCACTACTGAGGGGCTAGATTTTTCCACTTCAATGACCAATCCATATGGATTGTTATTGACCAAAAGGCAATCAAATCCAGAACAGTCTTCAAAAAAATAATAATGTCATCAATGTACCATACCTCCTCTAAAGAAGAATGTTAGGAAGGAACTTGGAAAGGACTAATTCTCTTCTTGTCGAATCACCATCTCACATAAATCTCCCGACATTGGACTACCCATTGGTATCCCCTCCCACTATCTCATATCTCAATAACTCTTGCATCACCTGTCAAATTCCGATGACACACCATGTTGCATAGCATCATTTTGTGTCAAAGTTGAAAAAGAACACTATTCAAAAAATTCAAAAACAATTTTTGTTTAAAAATAAACAAAATGAGTTTGCTGAATATTACAATGAATTAATATTTGGAATTATCATTATATTAAAACATTTAGTTGTACTTATTACTAACTGAATTATAGGCATGCAACAAGACATATGACATGATGTGTGGGAGTTTAAGTAATAAGCACAAAGTGATATTAAAATTATTTTATGTTTAATTTTTCCTGAGTTTATTATTATTACTGGACAAAAGAAATTAGTTGTAAAATAAAAAGAATAAATTATATTTATTTGTATTTGATTTACATAACTAANAAAAGTTAAATAATGATTTAAATTTTATACAAATGCTAGTTTAATTAATGTAAAATAGATTTCTACATTAGAGTTTAAAAAGCAAAAGAAATAAGTAATGTAGTCTTTAGTTTTGATTTTGTTAATTATTATTTTGAATTAAATTTAATTCAAAAATCATCGTAATTATTAGTTAATGTTAGTATAAAAAAGCAGTCTAACTGCTTACCTTAAAAAAAATTATTTTACATTAGTTATTAATAGTTCAAATAATCCAGAAATTAATATGATTATTATAGGATATTTGAGCTAGGTTGTTTATGTATATCTAGAATGATTTGTTAACCACTCTGCAGTGATCGATGGCACTGGAGAATGACGTCTATATTCACAAAAAAATTTTAGCCAAAAATTACAGCGAAAAAAAATTCACATAAAAAGGAATTATGTGACAATAAAGAAAGATTTTTTTCTTTACTAAGACATAACTGTTTAAAAAATTTTTTCCAAAATGGAAATAAGATGAATGCATGGGAAAATTCTTTAAAAATTTCCTACGTTTATTCTCCAATACATTGTGATAGTGCCATATCTGACTAACCCTCTCTACAAAGGTTAACAAAAATGAAACAGAAAAAGCAATATTTTAATTCTTGAAATGGCAATTCCTAAACTGCATACTGGTAATTATCTTGCTTTCAAAAGCTACCCTGTAGGTACTGTACAGGGCAGTTATACAAAAGTCTTATTTTTGTTCTTGCAGTTTTTGCAAGAACAAAAATAAGACTTTTGCAGGGTGTACTCTATAACAGGTTATCCCCAAAATTATGGTGTATTTAGGAAAATGTGTTAAACATCAAAAGAAAACCCCCACTTATCAGAGCTGAAATTAGTTTAGAGTAAACAAGACCTTTAACACTTTTTCCACAAACTTTATTTTGTATTAATGTATGTATTTTATAAATTCTTTTATTTTGCATTGAATAATGTATATATATTACTTATATAATATTTGTAACTTCCTGACAATTAAAATATGTAGTTTAATTGATTTTTTGAAGTCATATTTCAAATATAAAAAATCTGTAAGAACATTGCTTCATTAGAATTCTCAGTTTTGAACTAACGAGTTTCATTACATTTAAAACATGAAGCAGATCTCTGAAAGGGTTAAGAACATTTGTTTGAATAAAGTGATGTGTTGCTGGAAAGTGTTAAAGCTGTTGTTTACTCTATTAATTACACAATGTTACAGAGTAATATTCCCGAATAACTACAGCTAATACTAATATGTTAAGAAAAAAAATTACTTACCATCTCCTTACATCCTCTCTCATTCCAACTTATTGTATTAACTTATTTTACTTAAAAATACCTTATGATGTATTGTGTGACTTTTCTCTGATGGCCAAAGCTAAAACATTTTTCTTTCCATATACTCTGAAGAATTTATTTCCTAAATTTAACTACAATCTGTTCATTACACTTAATTTCACATAATTCCAAACAAACAAGCTTTAATAATTATAACCATAACCACTCATCTAGTATTTGTGAATAGCTAGGAACATAATACAGATAAATAAAATAAAATAAAATAAACTCATTTTCTTGTAATTTGGTTTTAAAAAATTGAGTTAATTTGTCCTTTTAATTTCAACTAACCAATATATAATATGCTATTTTCCTTTATTTTTATTATAAATCTTCATTTTAAATAATTCTAATAGTAATGGAACAAATAAACTGCCAATAATGCCAAGTTTTGTAAACTTTCATGTTAAGTCAGTCTTACTTTTAAAAACAATCATCATCATATTTAATAAATTACAACAGCAGAAATTTTAGATTCATTCAATAATCTATTAGTAATACAATAAACTCCATATATTATTTAAAATAATTTATTCCACCAATAACTATTAATTATTGAAGAAATTTTAAAACCTAAGTGATACACACTCATTAAAAAAACATTTCATACCCAGATAGAATGTTCTCTTACTGCAAAACTCAGCATATAAATTTTAGCTATGTTTCAGAAATGTATATAAATAACTACAATTGTGGGCCAATTATAAGCCAAATACTTTATCAGAACACTTTCAAATCACTACTCCATTATCCTATAAAGATGCTCACAAAAATTCATTATGTTCACAATTTTCAATGTATCTTGTTTGAAGGCAATTATTTCAAAGACATTATATACAATGAGATAAAAACAAGAAGAGATTCCACTTATTATTAATAAAAGATAAATCTAAAAAACTGTCTATTGGCATTATGAACAAATATGTTTAATTGACAAATACTTTCAACAGCATATAGCCATTGTCTTCAGGTAATATGGCAGATAGAACATTAGAACTGTAAAGACAGAACACATTTTCAAATTGCTCTTTGTGTACAAGCACGAAACATAAACATTACAAATATAAAAATACAAAATTATACATTATTATAAAATAATGTATAATTTTTTATCTCTGTAAATTCCTCCAGCAGATTGGAGTTTCCTATAGTTTGAATTTTGTCACAGGCATTTCCCCAGGCAGAGGATGCATAGCAGATAGTGGGAATGAAAACAATATCATAAATGAAATTCAGTTCTTCATGATTCATGCTCAAGGAACATTTTTCTATCCTGTGCAGAGTACTGAAAATTAAGATGATGTCTGAGATATTGTATGTAGTGGCTATAAGATAATTTGTAGTCTAAATAGATCCCAAGAAGCTTGGTTTTCATAATGTTGATGCTTTATAATGTAGACATCTCTTATTAAATTTAATAAGAGATTGTCACTAAAGGCAGGTGTTAGGTGCCAAGTATTTAAAAATTAATTAGAAATAACTTCAGAGAATTAGCCTGATTTAATACAGTAGTCATTTAGCATATTTGTAATCCTTGAAGGAACCACTGAACTCCACTCTCAGTTCTGTACCCTTGACTCAACATGTTCCATTTTTTAGGCTAAACTCCTAACAATTTATAATGTCATCATCTGATGCAATCAATCCTTTACCAATAAGAACATTGCCAAATAGCTTGATAACTATTCTTCTGTATTCTTTAGCCGGTGTAGCCATTAGTGTAATAAAACAAAATAACTTACTGGAAAATAAATACTTAATAAGCCTGACTTATACGACCTGTTATAGAAAAATGCGGATTCCCTACTTTTGCACTTGAGAAACAACTTGTTAATTTTATCTGACCAAGGATTCAAGATTACCCATATGCTATTAATAACTCTGTTCAACTGATAAATAAGCTCAGAAATATTAACCTCGAAGACAATGAATTTATGACCATAATGGATTTTAAATCCTTATTTCCATCTATAAAATTACTGCCTTGCTTTTGTGAGCTGAGAGACTTTCTTTTTTCTAACATTAATAATGCAATGAAGTATCACCAACACATATTAGTGCTTGCATACTTAATTTGTTATACTTCGTTTTTTGTATTTATTTTTGTATTTTGCATTCTTGTATGAACAATTCTCAGTAAGCTTCATGATTCCGTCCTCATTCACTCTACATTTCTTTTGTCATATTGTACAATATTCTTGTATATTTTAATTTTTATTTATATTTCTATGACTTATTGTACATTTACCTGTTTCTTCATTTTTTTAATCATTTCACTCTCTACTCTTTCTAATTTTGTATTCTATTTGCATTATGTTCTATGTTATGCATTGTGGAACCAAGCATTGTTTTAAATGTTGACATTATCTTGTACTGTACTTGTAAAACCTGTCCAAAATAGAAACTGAATAAAATAGAATCCTGCTTAAATGGAAAAAAATCCTTCATAATGGAGCAATTTTTTGTTAAAAAGAAACCTATTCAAAATGGAAGCTTGCCAAACCAGAAAAAAAAATATTCAATACCTGGCAATTCTGATTTACACAAGTTTTACTGTATATTGATGGACTGGCAGTGTATCAACTTTAGCAACAAATTTCAATTCTGTTTGAGAACAGCCAACTATTGTTGTAATATGGAAGACTACAGATAAATGCTTCACTCATATTTTTATTTTTGAATGGTACACTGATGGACATGCTGGTTTAGGGAGCTATCTTATATGAAAGTCACCCCAAGTAGTGTTGAGGAGTACATTGACAGCATAGTGATATGTTCAGGAAATACTGTGCCCTCATGTGTTGCCTTTTGTGACAGGGCTGCTAAAATCATCATTTTACAGCAAGATAATGCTTGCTACTTACAGCTAAGGGTTTCCCAGGAATGTTTATCATGCTGCCCAGGGCTGTGGAGTCGGAGTCATGGAGTTTTGGTGTTTTAGCCGGAGTCGGAGTCATCAAAAAATCTGCTGACTCCGACTCCCTTTTACTTACCAACTTGTTATGTATGTGAAACGGAGTCAGAGTCGGATGGTAAGGAAAAGTCGGAGTCAATAGATTTTTACGCGACTCCACAGCCCTGATGCTGCCACATTTTCATGGCTTACCCAGGTGCCTGTTTAACCATTTTCTTGGCCATTTATTGCCCATTGAGTATTTGTGGGACCAGGTGGGACACCAGCTTCAGACATCTAAGAGTGTAAGAGATTTGGAGTTGCAGTTGTAACATCTGTCAGGATAGTTTACGATGCTTGTATGCCCAATCATACTGCTATAGGTACCCAGACAAGATGTGATTCTATGTGGTTCTAAGATATTAATGATTCATTTAAATTGTTGCATAGGAAACCATTCCTTTGTTATGATATTGTAATCACTTCACTATAATCATTACATTCACACTAATAATGTTTCATTTGACTCCAATGCCTTCTCTATGCATAAATTTTTGTTAATGAGTGTATTTATTATATATATATATATATGTAGTAGTAGTAGTAGTAGTAGTAGTAGTAGTAGTAGTAGTAGTAATTTCTTCTAAAATTTGAAAAAAATGTACTTTATTTAAACGAAAAAGAGCAGATTTATTTTTTGGATACAGGGGCATTCACAAATTTTAGATCTTATAAATTATTCATCTAAAATGAATTTTATATTAATATAAACTTACTTCATCCACTTTCATATTTATTAAAAAGTTATATTAATGAAAAAAATTGTATTTTTATCTATTAACATTTAAATATAACAAATACATATAAAATCAAATGTGATAATTTGAAACAGATGTTAAAAACTCATACAAACGTGAGTAAATGGGTTTAATCAGGCTACATTCACCTGCAACATTGCAAACTTCCTCAGGAAAGTTGAACATAGAATGGAACAAAGCTTTTGTTTTAATTTAAAGAAACATTCTATTTACCTTAGTAAAGCTTTTCTCCACTCTTTTCTCAATACAGTAATACCCCGAACTTACGCGATAGGTGGGACTGAGTGATAACCGTGAAAGTCAAATTCGCATAAGTCTAGGTATAATTTCTCAATGTGTGTAAAATCCTAGTTGGATGTATGTAATCTAATAAATGTTCTCATTAATCTTATCTCGTCTTTTGATTCGTTCATTGTTACAAGAAATCACCACATAGAGTCTCTCGAGTCTCCATAGATATAACAAACACAGAAATAAATAACACAAAATAAATTGTAGCTATGTGTCGATTCTGCACGATATGTCCGAACATGTAAGTTGAACAATAGTGTGGAAAAAATGAGTAATCAAGAGTTGCGTGGTGTTCAAACAAAAGACGAATCGACAAGATTTGAAAATTGCGTAACTCTGGGTTCTCGTAAGTTGGGGTAGCGTAAGTCAAGGTATCATTGTATATCCAAAGAAATTTGCTATGTTGCAAATGAAAGTACTCAAACCCTGATTAAACCTGTTCAATCACAAGTTTGTGTGAGCTTTTAACACCTGTTTCAAATTATGCATTTAGTAGTTAATGATTGTAGTGTACATTTCTACTAATTTTCCTAACATATACATTTTTATTTTATCCTCTTTATCTATTCTCTCTTTTATCAATTATGAACTTGAATATAAAAATTAATGTTTTCAAGAAAAAGAACCCAAACATCAACTAACATTTCTTCAAATTGCTTGTCCTGCACAGGCATCGAAAATTTAAATACATATTGTTTTGAAATGATGGCTTTTTGCATAGAGCTAATGATTTTCTGCTACAATCAGGAAGGGTGTTAATGAAGAAAGATCAACCCTTCAGTGCTGAGAAAAGTAGAAAAGTTGTCACTATGCCGGATGTAACATCAGGATTGTCTGGACCTCTAGATCCACCAATCAATGTAACATGTCCCAAACTATTTTTTTTATTAAAAATGTATAAATCTGCCTGGCTGCTTCATTTCTTAGTGAATAAGTGTTCCTACTCAACATATTTCTTAAAAAAAGCACTTGCTACAAAAATTGCTGCTCTTGTGACTAGTTCCAATCTTATTGTATCTTCTCCTCTTGAAGCAAGTCCTTTATAGTTAGTAGTGTTGGGACTATACCTCCAAATTCATACTGTTTTTCAAAATAGATGTGGTGTCTTTATACCTGTCTGTACCCAATTTTGAAGCATTCATGCTTGCAAACACCTTACTAATTGAGAATGGTTGTCCCATTCCACAAATACTGGGTTGAGAGATATGCTTTAGATAATTACTGAAAACAAAACTATTGAAATTTCTGTTTTAATAGTAACATTTACTTGCAAAAGAAGGGAGTGCCTATAGGCCAGTTTCTATCAACCATTTTGGCAGAGTTAGTAATGAGAGGTATAGAATTCAAAGTCTTTAGATCTCCTCTTACCATATGTTATTCTCTTCTGTATTTGAGGTATGTTAATGATATTCTACTAGCATGGGAAGGCTCAGATAAAGAGTTACTGGAGTTATTACAATCACTGTCAGTTATTTTCCTGACTATTTCCCTTTACTAAAGAGGAAAAAAAAAAGATGCAAAGATCTGTTTTTTGGATCTGCTTCTATACAGATCTCACAACATCATCTTGTTTTCTGTGTATCATAAATTTGGTGAACCTCCTTACATCATTCCTTCTATGGCTTTTCAGCCCTCTAGGTACATAAAATTAACAATTATAGTGCTGATAGCAGGGTGTTCTTATATCCTTCCTCCCAATTGCTTGTAGATGATGAGCTTCTCCTTTTTAAATTGGCAGTTTGCAGCACTGGGTATTCTTTAGCCAAGTTCAAACGAACTTGGCTAAAGAATACCCAGTGCTATGTCTAGTCATATGGATCAAATGCATGTTATTTCCACCATCCACTTTGTATTGTAGGAAAAAATTAGTTTTTGTAACACCGGCCATTCTATACCTGGGTGTCATTTCATTATGTATTTGTCAAGTTTTCAAGAATTTTGGCTATATTTTGCCACTAGCACCACAGCCCACCTTACATAGGATACTTTGTAATGATAGAGACAAGTTTACACTCTATGAAAAGTCGTGGGTATATACTATACCCTTACAAAATCCCATAACTGGGTTGAAACTATTATACATGAAGCCACTACAAGAATACTCTATCTGTCTTGCAGAACATAATGATGATGTAGTATGTAACAAATGTACAACAGAGCTAGCTAACAAAGCAATAGAGAGTAACTTTGAGCCACTTTAGTCACACACTTTGCTGTGGGGATTGTAACAGGATTCATATGGAAATCCTGTTACATCTCAACAATGTCATCATGCAACTCTCCCACACTAGATATACGGAGTTGTGGATAGCACTGTTTAATCTTCTAAAGTTGTGAATCACATAGTTCCTGATAAAACACCTTGTAGCAGCATTACTCCATTACATGTTTATTTGCTTATTGACTGTATAATTTATTACTATTTATGTATTTTATTTTAATCTAATTTTATTCTTGATGTTTTCTTTTACATAACATTGTACTTTTGTATTATTGTATAATTTCATAAATTGCATATATGTAATTTAAATTTTCCATGCGCATGCAGGACAAGCAATTTGAAAAAATGTCGGTTGATGTTTGGGTTCTTTTTCTTGAATTTCAATGTTTTGTTCTCTATGAATGATTCTGCCTGAAGAGGACAGTTATATACTGTCGAAAGTACTCACAAAATAAATTATTTTTACATAAATTTAATATTTATTCTAAAAAAATTTTATATATTTTAAATTGATGAACAGTATCAAATTTCTTTTATCATATTTTAACTATACTTTGAAACTGATTTTGATGCTTTTTATATATGGAAATTCTGAAGAATAAATAAGATGCAATATAATGATTTCAAAAAAGGACTTTGAGAAAAAGACTGACATTTTAGAATTTTACAAAATTCCAATAAATATCAAATTTGAACAAAAAATAACTTGACAAAAGTGAAAAAAAATTATCTTTGCAAAAATTTTATTCAAAAAAGCTAAAAATTACTTAATGATTAAATAATTATTTTCAACATACAGAAAATAAAATCATCTATTTAAATTTTTATTAATTATATTTCTTATAATGATCATATAAATTACAATGAATAATAAATTAAATATTAATCTCTGAAAAATAATGTGTGAACATATAAAAATATTTAACAAAACATTTGTTTCCTTAAAGTTCAGCAATTTTATCTTGAGAAGCATAAAAAATGATTTTTAATATTTTTTTTTATAGTTGCCAAAAATTTTTACAACATGCAAAAAACTTTTTCAAAAAATAAAAAAATATTTCATTTGAAAATTAATTCTGTAAAAAATCCCAACAGAAAACTTGATAGATATTTTTGGCATGTTTATGACCTTTCAAATAAAATTTTGATCATGCCACCAAGTATTTAAAAATAAACTTATGGTTTCATGCTACATGCTTTTATGGTGGATAATGTTCAGCAGTATGGCAAGCTTAATGCCAATCATGCCAAGGAAGAAGGGACAGGTATTTACCACTGAAATTGAAAACTTCTCCTCCCCCTCTCTCTGATCTATTGAGGAGAGAGAGAGCTTCCTGATGTGTGGCATGATCCTAGTTGTACCATTTATCAAGCCTTTGTATGTACTTGCTCCTAAGACCCAGAACTGGAATAAGAAATAGCCAGAATATGAAAGTTATTTATCAAATATTAAAATAGCTAAACACTTTATTTAAAAACAGGATGAATTTTATTAATTAGAAACTGTATTATTTAGGTTGACATTTTAAAATTGTTATTTTGCCTTCAATTGTAAATAATTTAATTTATAGGAACATTTACTAAAAGTTCCTAATAAAAAAAAATCTATGATTTTTAATTCAATAGCACCAACAAAGTTTTTTTTATCTAAATGAATAAAGCAATCAAGAAATAATTCATATAAAATTGAAATGATCAAGTTACCACTAAATAATTTAGGGAATTTAGCCAATTAAATAATACAGTACAAGTAACTTTTCAAAACCACATCAAAATTTAAGTAATAAATTCCATGTTTTTCATCTTTTAAGATACACCACTGTATTGGATTCATCACATTTTTCAAGTCAATATTTTGGGAAAAAATATTCTTTACAATATAAGATCCATCTTAATTTTCAGATAAATTTTAGGTACAAAAAGGTAAATCTTATAAGGCAAAAATATGGTAAATTCTTTTATAAAGTGGCAGTATTTCTATCTTCAGAAAAACTCTATATGAAAGTATTATTTACTAGCTAAACCCATCTCTAAATTATATATTAGTAACAGATCAGATAATGTATGATTTACTTGAAAGACAACAAGCAATGATCTTATACATTTTGAAGCCATTGTTTATTATATGTATTAGAAACATAAATAGAGAAAGCATTTTAAATTATTTATTATTGGCTATAATTTTGTAAAGCTATGTATAAATAAAGATTCAATTCAAGTTTAATTAACAATCTAAGAATTTCTGAATTAAATTAATACTTTGCAAGGTAAGTTATGTTTACAAAAATCACATCTGACTGAAGTTTCAAAGAAAGATTTTTATTACAAATGTTTTTTGTATTCATTTAAATATTTTGCTCTTTTATTTGAATGGCTTTGAAGATAACAGTAAATGCTTTCTGTTTTCAGTTAACAAACAAAATAAATCACCACACCTTAGCAGTTAATGTAACTCATATTTAAAATAAAGATTTTCACAAGCTGTTAAATAGATCATCATTAGATTAAATTGGAAATGCATTACAAATATTCAAAGAAAAAATTCAAATCTTGACATAAATTTAAAATACAAATTTCAAATGCCTGATGAAATTTAAATACACAATGAACAATGCTTCAGAAAAAATTTATAGGCCTACAATTTTTTCAAATTGAAGCCCAAAAAATAAATACATTAATAAATCAAATGATAATAAATAACATAATAGACACATTCTTATGAGAACTTATATATCTTCTAAAATAATGAAAACAATTCACACTCCCTGGCATGTCAGCAATTTCTTACCAGTTTTCATTTATAAATTTCATTTCTCATTTACATGTCTTGTAATCCATCTTCCTGATGATCTTAGCCTCATTTCAGTGTATGTCAGATTCATCTCTACTTGCAAAGAATGCAGTGCAGTGCCTTTCTCATGCAAACACACTTGTTTGTGCAAACTCCTAACTAAAGTCTATTGTATATCTAACATAGTTACTGTGTCTGCCTATGTATGTATTATTAAATTTACCATAATATTTTTTTCTCAAACCAAGACAATTTTGAGAAAATACTCAGAACAGAAAATAAAGGCTACTAGGATAAGTATCAATGATTGAAAAGACTATAAAAATTAGTTAACAAAAAACGAGTTAAAACCAATTTCTAATAACTCAACTGGACATATCTTATTATTAAGAACTTATTAATACAGTGCTCCACAAAAGTATAGAACCTCTGCAAATTTACTATACAAAGGTTAGGAATTACACATATGATGTAGCTACCTTACTTATATTGTTCAGGATTTATGAAAACATAATTTGTCAAAACTCATAGTTTCCTATATTGCAGCAAACAGCAGAAATTGTAAAAAAACTGATTTTAAGCACCACAAAAGTATAGAATTGACAAGTAAATGAATGTAAAAAGAATTATATACTACAAAATAGTTTAATTTAGTTATTTGCACACCTTCTTTACTGATAACATTGAAAATGCAACTTGGCATGCTATCAACAAGGTTTTTTATGATGGATGCCTGAAGAGAGTTCCAAGCAGTGAAATTGCTTGTTTTGTGTTCACTGTTGGCATACTGATGATTTTGGTCATAAATTCGGTCAACCAAGATCCCCTGAACGTTTTCTATAGGATTGCAATCAGAGGAACGAACTGGCCAATTTGTTTATTTTCAAACCACTGTTTCGTATCTCATGATACATGGATAGATGCATTGTCCTGTTGAAAAATAAGAATCTATGTTTGTATGGCAGCAGTTTGTTGATAGTTCTAGTTGATAGACACTATTCATGTGACAGATAACAAATACCAAATCCAATTTTCTCAATGCAGAAAAAGCACTCCAAACCATAACACTCCCACCACCGAAGTTCCTTTGAAAAAAGTACTTGAGCTTTTTTTGTAAATCATGCCAGTAGAATGCTAAACCATCTGACCCATCCAAATTAAATTTTTTTCAACCAAAAAGATTATCTATACGACAAAAAGGTTGTTATTTCTTGTACTAGCACAATAGGTCTGAATGAAACAAAAACTTACCTTATTCCATTGAGTGGCCATATTTTTCCTAGCAAAATTGAGTTGGGCAGCTTTGTGCTCAGGCTTAAGAGCAGGGCACATCTCATTTGAGACCAAACAATGTTGTTGTTGCCGTGTAAAACTCTTCAAACGGTCTCGTGATGTACTTAAATACCCAAATCATCCCAAATTTTACATGTGGATGATGTGGAATTAGAAGCTGCATTAATAATTCATCTGCAGTCTTGCAAAGTAAGCTTTGAAGGACATCCACTTCATTAAACAGAACATGCTCAGCAAATAATTAGCTTATCATACTACACCTTTATTTTGCTGAGATAGTTTTCCAATAAAACTATCTCAGCAAAATCCTGCAAATTATGGACCAAAGTGTAGAAGGACATCCACTTCTACACTTTGGTCCATAATTTGCAGGATTTGACGAATAATGCTGAATGACCTTTTTTGAACATTTGATGCTGTGTGCTACTGCTTGATGACTTTAATCAGTGCTTCTCAAAGCTACAATTTGTCCTTTCTTAAAGTCTGTTAAATGAGTATCATGAGGCATGATAAAAAAAAATATTTTCACACCTCAAACTTGTGAGAAAGATGGCAGTTCTATACTTTGATTTAATTTTAATTGGTAATCATTGAGACATCACTATGCTTCACCAGCAGTTGTTTTTTCAATGAATGTAGAAATACACTCCAGTGCACTTTTCAAGAGAACTCTACTTCAAGAGTTCTCATGAGAATGGGTTTAGTTTTTAATTACCATTTTGTTTTTATTAATGTATTTAATTTTTGTCTATTTAAATTTTGTCAGACATTTGAAATTTGTATTTTAAATTTTTTACATCAAGGTTTAAACTTTTCATTTGAATATTTGTAAACAATTCAGAATTGTAACCTGAGGATGGTCCATTTAATTGATTTTAAGTGTTTGTTATATATATATTTTTTCATAGTTAAATTTGATCTTGGATCTAAAAATGAAATTGTAAAAACTTAAAACATTTAATCAAAATAACATTTTGACTCTTGGAAAATATTAAGTGCAATGAAAAGAACTCCAAAAACAAATGTATTTACAAATATTATTGAAAACCATAAATTCCATAAAAACCATAAATTCAGTAAAAATGTAATGTTTATTAATGGAACAAATGTTTTCGACCATGTTCAATGGCCATCTTCAGATTCTAGAATGAATTATTATACATGTTCTATTATATACTATTCTAGAATCTAAAGATGGCCTTTGTAAATGGTTGAAAATATTTGTTCCATTAATAAATATTCCATTTTTACTGAATTTAAGGTTTTTTGATATTATGATATTTTATTAATTTCAATTATTTTAGTGAATTAATAATCAGGTATTTTTCACTAATTCTAAAATTTCATATAAATAGATTTATTAAGAAAAGCTGTAAAATTTAACACCTTTTTTGATATAAGAATTGATAACTTTTATAAGAATAAACAGATTAAAATTTGATCATCACTAGATCAAAAACTTTTCTTTGAATCAACTATTTGCCAACTATATATTACATATTTTTATTTTATAATGAAATACTTCTCTAATACAGTAAGACCCCACATAACATGGGGGATGCGTTCCTAGATGACAAAGTGCTAAACAAAACAGCATTAAACAAGACCGTTTTAACATACAGTAAATAAAAATAGGGAAACACGCAAGCAAAAAATAAGCACATTTTCCTATAATTTTAAGTTATTTTTATATAAATTTTTGCATAATAATATATGTTAAATAACACAAACATATGCACACAGAAATGTAAAGTTAATTTTTTTGTGACGAAGATCCTGGCTCTTCTGAAATTCTTGTTTTTTGCGATGAAGTCGTGTAGTTTCATTGGTTGCTTTCTTTTTCTTTTCTTAAGCAAATGCCGGTAGCAGAAGATTGCATCCAAAACACCTCATTTTGCTTTGCCACTCCTATCAAAATCTGGATCATTCACTACAATTTGATCAATGATTTTGGTTATTGTTATCAAACTTTTAATAAAGAAAACTGTAGAGAAATTTTTTGAATTCTTTGTCTTCAGAATCTCTATTTTCAAGTTCCACATGAATTTCTTGATCTACCAGTTCTTAAAGGCCATCGTTTGTAAGGCTCTTATCAGAAATCTGCAGTAACTCCCCAATATCCTGCTCATCTACATTACATCTCCTGTATCGATTAAGTTGACAATTTTGTCAACCTAATGATACAGCGTTAGGCTATTCTCGCTGAGAATTCTTGGATACCTTCAGCTATAACTACTTTCACATTTCATTTGTGCATTCATCAGTTAATTATTGCCAAGCAAAGTCGCTATTTCCTATGGCATCCATGTTGTTATATTTTGCAAAATTGCCCAAAACAAACATAGATTTAAGGAAAGTACAGCACTACGACAAATTGCCACCTTTTGCTGATTGGTTCAAGTTTGGGAATAATTGTATTATATACAAATCAATGAAATATCACGTTAATTTGAATCAGTGTAAATTTTGAGCATTTTTTAGGCATCAAGCAGACTGCGTTATATTGAACCAGCATTAAGTGAGGCAGCGTTAAGTGGGGTCTTACTGTACTTAGTTTCTTTAATTATTTTAACTATACCTTAATAGTGAATTTTAAATATAACAAATGTAAGATATAATATTTTAGGTAAATATTAATTATATTACAATAACACATTTTATTAATCATTTATTTGATAAAAATATTAATGAGATTAATTTTAATTTTTTTTACAAATTATTTGTTATTTCAATTAATTCATTGCCAATATATATTTAATTTTTCAAAATTAAATGTCAGATAAATTTAGAACTATTAATAATTACGAATAAAACATTATTTTCTACTTATCATATAATCAATTCTAAAATCATTATTCTAGAGTTATGGAAAATTGTTGCAAATGTAATTTTATTTAAAAAAATTCAGATTAGAATGCATAACTTCCAAATAATAATCAAAATATATTTAAGTAACAGATTATAATCACATTCATTATACAAACAAAATTTCAAAAACAAAAAAGTTGGTTCTTGTTAAACTCAAATTTGATTCATATATAAAACATATTCTTTTCCTGCATTATCAGAGTCACTTAAATCTTAAACGTTTAAGTGACTTGATAAATTACTCCCAAGCAAATTCATATAGTCAAGTTCATTATAATAGATATTACAAGTAGATTCAATTCTATTTGTATCAACAGTATCCTATTTTCTACTTTAAATTCTAAAAATGAGAAAATATTCATAAATATATTTATGTACATAAATAACTGCAAGAACTGTTTTGTAAATAATTTTTAAAGCTTAACAAAACAGATGAACAATTTGGTTTTTTTAACTAGTTAGTGTTATTCTCATATGAGTTTTCATTATTAAGTGAATATGCAAGATCGCCCCACCTTCATGAGGTGAGCAGATTTGCATGTCCTCCAGATCATGTGTGTTTTGACAGCAGCAGCTTTGCTACAAACAGGGATACCCATGCTGAATGAGTCAAAGGATAAGAGCAAGACCATGGCAGGATCACTACTCCTCCAGGTTGAGGCTTGTGTGTACAACTAACACCTTCATCATGTAAAAATTTTCTCTGGTTAGAAGGCGGCAGAAAGAAAGAAAGGTAGGATCTGAATGTGGTGGGCTCCTGAGCTTAAGAGTTGTCTCCCACCAACCAGGAAATGGAAGGACTGGAATATAGGCTAACGAAATATTCTTCTAAAATGCATTTCTGATTTTTTATACACTGTAATTACGCTTTTTATTCTAACTACATTTTTGAAGTAATTATTACATGAATATAAATTTTTTTAACTTAATTTTAAATTAGATGCATTTTGAGGTTCCATGTATAAAATAATTATAAAATAGTGTTCAAGCTGCTAATGCATGTGCATTTACAGTAGCTAGTTTAATAAAATACAATAATATTAAATTAAACATTCTTTTAGTATCATTTCCAAATAATTTAAAATACATTTAGAAAAAATGTTATTTTTCATGAATAAAATTCTTCTACTGAAGTAAAATAGTCATTAAAATAATATAAAATATTATTATTTATCTGTTGAGTTTAGGAACTTTATCCTTAAAAGTACAAATAAATAACAAAAAACACCTGAAAGTGAAAATTAAGTTTTGTATTGAAATTACAGCAATAATACATCAAAGGGAATAAATATTACTTTAATTATAGTTACTACCATGCAAGAAGAATTGTTTTCACAATTAAAAAACTCGTGAGTTTATTCATGATCAAGATGATGATATTCAAAGTGGCCACTGTTTTGAAAAATCAGAAATCTCCTTAACATTCTGTTGTTATACAGTGTAAGATCTATTTTGGAAGTATCTAATTTGGTAGCCTTAAAGCATACACATCAGTGGAAGACTAATGGGTCTGTAGACACCTGTCTTTATGCTAGACAATATTGGCTTTGTGATAAGATATTGCAGGGTCCTCACAAAAGTATGGTATCCAGATATGCTTCCAAACCTTTTTGTGTTGTTGAAACTTTGTGTCACAATCCCCACATCATAATGTAAATGTAAAAAATAAACCAACATGTTGAGAAGAATGAACAACTATATGAGAGCAACAATGACTGAATGTTATCTTACAGGAACTACCCCTAATTCATTGTGATTAAGATTTTCATGTTGACATTGACAAAATTATAAATAGTAGCAGACCCCTCCATGCATTGTTGTGGCTCAAAATGTATCTATTATAAATGTATAACACTTCTCCCGTGGGGGAATATCGAAAAATCCCCTTTTAGTGTATATTCTGTTGATGTACCCTATTAAAACGCAATCAAAAACACAAAAAACAGTATCTAAAATAGTATAATAGAAGCCAAGTTCTTCACGGTAAGTCTTAATCCTGTCCATCTTAGTTTTGACACGTATATTATATAAAAACATGTGCGTATTCGAATACAACATTGTGTCAAAATTTCAAAGGAATCTGTAGGAACAAACGAACATTACATTTTTATTTATATAGATAAATAGATAGATAGAAGATGATCTGCTTTAGTTCATCCTCACAGAAAAGCAAACTTAGGTCATTGTACTCGCAGAGTTAGCACCATCTATTGGACATAAAAGCCTTAATCCTAAATGATATCTTTTAACTTATATGAATGTTTAATGGAATAATATACAGCCTATGTACCCTGAATATACCCTAATATACCCTGAAGTTCCATTCTAAATATTGGTGAAAGAATTTTTGAAATCAAATGAGTAATTTTGGAGATTACCTCCTACATCCAAACTTACAAACTTTACCTCTTTATAATATTAGTATAGATAACAGCAATATTGCATCAAATAAGAATGCAATTAAATGTGCTACAGGCAACTGAAGGTTTTCTTGAAGACATGAAATGCTATTTTTTAATATAAAAATGTGTTATTTATTCAACTAGTTCCCCTGCAAATTTTCTGACAAGATGCCTGTTAAAGGATATCATTACACAAGTATAAAACATTCTTTCAGACTTTTCATGCTCTGCTGTTGAGAACACTGTACTAAATGTATTTCTGATCTCTAGAAACAATGGCTGCAAAACACAGTATCAACTTAATCATAACTAAACTGAAGTTCTTTAAATTGTGAAAATAATTCTTACATGTCATATAACTGAAATTTAAGTACTATTTCCATTGATATGTCATTATTAATTGTCATGGATGCATCGTTATTATAAATGGAACACAAAAAAATTCATCTTTACTTTCATATTTATCATTGTTATTTATTTGTCTGTACCATGTAATGTATTTCAGCTTACACAGTACAAATTTTCCCCTATCAATAAATTTTGGAATTAAAATACTTTTTGTGAAATCCTTTCAACATGCCTTCAATAATATATTAACCAAATTTAATATCATCATAACTGATTGAGGGAGCTCCAAAATATTCTAAAAAAAAAACATTTAATTATGTTCATGCTAATACATATGCTTTATGACTAATTTCCCCCCCCAAAAATATATTTTGGATACATAGTCTAAGTGTATATTTTATTAGCTTACACTCTTAAATATCCTAACGCCTTGGCTATAGACAACAACCTATACAAGGTAAAAAACTTAATCAAAAATTCATTGTTTCACCAAAAGTGCTTCAAAACTGATACTGTTCCTTTTCTATTGTTTTTTATTCTAAAATCATAACCTAAAACCTCAACTATAAGATGTAATCTATATATAAGAGCATCTTATCCATGAAAAAGTCAATGTTCTTGTATTAGTTTTGCTTCTGCAGCTTATACATAAGGACAGTCTACAGCCAATGTTTTAGGATATACAGGATGATAAAGAAAGTCACTTAACATCCCTGCTACAGAATATAGAATGTACCCAAAGTTAATTCACTCATGTCAAAAACACATTACACCAAGAGTGAAACAGATTGATGTGTTACACCAGGCTGTGGAGTCAATGAAAAGGAATTCCTGGTCAAAAAAGTCGAAGTCAGGAAAAATGTGTCGACTCCAGTACTTTAAATTTAATTTAGGTTTTTTATTTAAATGAAAGAAAATTTATTTTATATTAATTTTTTTAAATGTATTTTTAAAAATTAAAAAAAATTTTTTAAATGTAAAATTTTTTGTATTTTGTTATAATTCATTTATTTTAATACAAAATGCAGCAATTTAATTTATTAAATATGTAGTTTTCTTTGTAGTATTTGTATTTAGTAGTTAAATTGTTTTGACTTAATTGAATTTGAATATTTTTGAATCATTCCTTTATTACCCCTGATCTAAATAAGTATTCCATTTTTCTGAATGAGCCAGACTAATTGATCAGAGTATATATTTTTGTTTTCTGAACAAGTGGCTGAAGTAGCTAGATCACACATCTTTTAGTTGGACTAACTTTTCTAGAAGGGTGTGAAATTGAAGTGCAAATGCTGTAGAATAAAGATATATAGATGTCAAATTTTATCACCCCTTTCTCCTCTTATTAAAAATTAATTTTTTTATAAAAATAAATATTAATATAAGTTAGATATTAAAAATACTAACTATAAAATTATTTGGGTAAATAGGGCATTTACACAAATATAAGGCTCCTTTCAGAGTTCAGAGTAGGTACCCCCTATGAGTGCCTCTGCCCCCTATAAAATGACTTAGTATTTAATTTTACCGGAGTTGGGAGTTGAAGTCGGTCTACTAAAATTATCAGGAGTTGGAGTCAGAGTCAAATGTTTTTTACCAACTCTGCAGCCCTGTGTTATATGCATGGCCGCTATCTTGAATGCAACTCTGAAACTGTAAATGGAAAGGGGATCATGTGACACATCATTTAGGGTCAGAACTTCACAAAGAGTTGATTGCTGAAAAATTTATTGACCTACCTCAAGTAATTACAGAGTTATTAATGAGTTTCTTTTGTTGTTACAGGTTGAAGAACAGATAACAATGCCCCTAACACAGGAAGAACGTATCAAAATCATCCTGATGACAGTAGAGAGATATTCCAGGTTGATTGCCCAGGATTTTAATCAAGGTCATCCACACTGAGAGCCTGTGTCATGCCAACCTACTCCAGAAATTCAGGGAGATGGGATTAGTCCATGATAAGAAACAGGCCAGTGCAATCACCCTGGAATTTCCCTCCCCTGTCCTCAGGACAATTTCAATGCATTCTTCCTGTGTTAGGGGCATTGTGTTGTCTGTTCTTCAACCTGTAACAACAAAGGAAACACAATAATAACTCTGTAACCATTTGAGGTAGGTCAATAAATCTTTCAGCAATCAATTTCTTGTGAAGTTCTGACCATAAATGATGTGTCACATGACCCCTTTCCATGTACAGTTTCAAAGTTGCATTCAATATGGTGGCCGTGCATATAACATACATCAATTAACAAAATTTCAAAGGAATCTGTAGGAACAAACGAACATTACATTTTTATTNATAAAAAATAATTTTATTTAATTTAGAATATTTTGGAAGAAAAACTAGTCTGAAGTGAGACTTGTTTCTAAATTATTTATTTCTGATTAAATTTAACAGATGATGGTGGCTTAACTGTCTACCTGTTGCCAATTGCATAATATCTAGTTAATTAAGTATCCTTATTATAGTATAATGATAATTCAGTTGTATATTTGTTTAATTTATATATATATATATATATATGTGTGTGTGTGTGTAATATGTGTGTGTAATATAAGTGTGTGTGTGTGTGTGTGTGTGTGTATTCTGTATTAAGAATACAATGTATAAAAATGGTAATTTTCAAAATGTAATATAAACTGTAAAATGCATTTTATTTTCATATCTAGTCAAAACTTTAAAAATTATTACTGTTTTAAATACTATATCATTAAACACATTATTCATACTTACTCGTTCATCTGCAAAATCTTCATCACTAAAATCTGTTGAACCATCATCTTGAGATAAACCCCAATCTATGCTGACATTTTCAAATAAAGTTTTCTTATTTTGTAATGCATGTTCTAGCTAATAAATTAAAAACAAAATTTCTCTTAATATTTCATGTAAGTTAATTTTATTACAGTGAATTAATATTAATTTATAAAACTTTAAAAGTTGACTTTGTATTATATAGCATTATTTACCAATTCCATACAAATATGAAATCCTTTTTCTTTTGAAACATCCATTGGAGTTTTTCCTTCAGAATTCTCTATTTGTGGATTTGCTCCACTTCGCAATAGTAACTTCATACATTCTGACTGATTATATGTAGCACATACATGGAGAGCAGTACTCCCATCTTTTGTTTGTTTATCCAAACTTGGGCTAAAAAAAAGTCACTCAATACATTTACTTATTTAATCTGTATACATAGATAACATATTAAAAATTATTAATTTTTTTTCATATAGATATAACATAAAACTAAATTATTAGAGTGTATTAAAACATTAATCAACATTGATAAAAACATATTGCTTAATAAATTGATCTTAGATATCAATACAATACAGTAGAATCCCAATAGCTTGAGGTTCCTCATTATCTGAGGCATACCTGTAAGTGAATACAAATATAGAATTGTGATGACCAGACTAATATAATTTAACAGACAGATATTTAATAATAAAATAAAATAATAAAAAAAAAAAGCATCACTGTACAATATAAAAATTTAAAGTTTACAAGGAAACTGTGTTATAGAAAATAAATGCATTTATATTTAAATTTCAACACATTTGGTATTGTCAATATGGTAAAATAAGAATAGCCCATGTCTAAGGAAACTGCATTAAAAACTTCTCCATCCTGATCAAACTATTCTTTAAAAAAGTAAAATTAAAAATCAACAATCTTTGGCCAAATTATGTGTATAAGGTAAAAGGAAATAAATAAGAGAGACTTTTATATTGCTATATTGCTAATTTCTCAAAATGCTGAAAAATTTTTAATAAATTTAACCAAAAACACATATTTCACATATTTTCGTATGTATGATTGCATAATTTGCACAATTCTGGTAGTCTTAGTTATAATTAGTAAGTTTAATTCTATTCTTGTGAATTTTATCATTTTATACTTTATCAGGTTGCACTAGGAGTCATGAAAGGCCTCACAAGGCCTGAATATTGCAGATTCCCCACTCTAATATGAAGGTTATTTTTTTCAACCTCCACCAACCCATAATAAAAAAACAAGAATGAAGAACAAAACCACTTTATTTGTAGAAGGTAATTATAGTCTTCATTTATTTTTCCACATAATTGCCTTCTCAATTCAGGCAGACATCATACCATGACACCAGCTTTTGTATACCCATGTCAAAGAATGTTGCCACCAGGCCATTCGGCCAACCTTTAGCACTATTAGTCAGTGGTATACAGTGTGGATCTTGAAATTTGAGGAAACTCCTCAATGAGCTCAGAAATCGTGAACTAATGCCTTTCTCACACCAATCGAGCACTTTGTCCATCAAATCATCAGTCATCACACACTTCCTCCCTTGACTGCCCTCATCATGAATGTTGTCACGTCCTTGTTTGAATTTCCTGCACCATTCATGCATGCATCCGTAGCTCATGAGGTTCTCACCATACACATTACAAATACTTTGATAAATTTCACCTCCATTCAGCCCTTCAGCTTGTAGAAATTGAATTACTGCTCTTACTTCACAGTTGGCAGGAGACTGGATTGGCAGCATCATGTTTACTGCAGAGTAGCAAATGTCTGAAATAGCTTGGCACAATGCTAAGTAGTGAGGAAATATACTACTCACTAGGTGTGCACCCTGTCCCTGTCTCACATGATTCCAAATTTTTTTCAATGCATTAGTTGAGGTTGAAATAAAAAACCCTTGTATATAGTCATCAGGAATTTCTTTAGAAACTATCAAAATTCTTTATAAGACAAACATATTCATTATATTTATGATTTTTTTCCGTCAAATTATCAAAGACACATATCTGTATGCCATGGTCTTTAGTCATCTCTTGTTCGTTTTCTCTGTCAAGCAATACTTTAAATGTTGTTATATATACTCTTACTTGTTTTCTATTAGGCAGATTAAATTTATTCCAGTAGGACCCTTACTGAACAGCTGAATTTCTAACTTATAACCTGATAAGATCCCAATTTTTCCCTTTTCTACATAACGACATCCTAGAGAACTGTTTAGAAGCTGACTATTTAACTTAATTCTCTACAAATGAACAGGAGTTAAGTCTGTTCACTATTTAAACCTGTAAGTGATCTACATGAAATTATGATAAAGTTAACACAATATTTTTCTTATTCTAAAATTTAATAATTTGTTTGATAATTAATAAAGTTATTTGATACCTATTTTGAACAAGAAAGTCAACTATATGTAGAGATGTTCCATCTTCTTGAGCAATTGCTGCATGCAGACTTGTCTCTCCATTCATCTAAATGTGATTAATAAAAATAAAAAGCTTAAAATATCATCTGTTTTATAAAATATATTTTTGTTAAACATGTTTGTATTATAACTTGTCTTCATGATTTAACTTTCAATTACCTTAAAAAAATAAGTGAATTATACAATAAAATAAACTTAATATTAGTTTTTACTAAATTTAATTGGAAGACTAAAGAATACTGATAAGAAGTGTCAGCAGGAGTGCCTGTACATTGAAACATGTGCCCCCTTTTCTTCTCAGTCCAAACAACTTTTTTGCATGTTTGCCAAAACCCTCATTCTTTGTTTTTGGGGCAGTGTCAGCACCAAGTGTAACTGGCACTACTTGTTGGAGCATCAACCCAACACTGAATCATAGGTTTGAAGCTCCTTGTGTAATGTACGATGCTCTTTTTTATAGCTTGTGGACCCCCGTTTTTATAGCCTGTGGGCACCACTGAGTGTCAGCAAATTTTAATATGATTAGGATTAAGAAATCTTATCTATCTTTTCCAAATATTCTTTTCTTCAATCTAAATTTATGTGATATGAATTCAACAAAAATTCACTTTGAAGTTCAAAGTTCAAACTGTGCATGCTGAGAAAAAATGTGCTTGAAGCATAAATACAATCTGTTATGCTCCCAACTGTCTCTCTCTCTCATGTTATGACTATATTTTCAGTGGTTTTTTCCCCCCTCTTTTTATTTTTGGTTTTATATATATTATGTATTATTCATCAATTTTTAACAATTTCTTCCTGCACTTTTACTTCATTGACAATTTTTGAGCATCATGCAGTATATTTTGAATCTTTTAGTTCAAAATTTCCTAAACAGAACTTTTTATACCCTATTTGAAATGTTCAAAGTTTAAAATCATCTTCCTCAAAGATTACAAATTTTTTTACAGTTTATACAACTGGCATCATCCTTTCTAAAACTCAAAGCATAATATGTCTGATATATTTTTTATATGAAAACATTACAACTTAACATGTTTTTATTCAAACAAACTGTGAAGTAAAAAATTTTAAATAAGCTTATAGCAAAGAATATATCAAATCACATTAACAATAATGTGTTAAATTTTACAATTGTTATAATTAAATTATATATTTATCTACACATGCAGTACATTAAAAGCAAAATGTTCCATCAACACCAAAACTAAACCAATGCTTTACAAAGAAACAGTGTGTGAATAGGTTACATCAGGCCACAGATGGGGGTCTACAATTCATTCCTTGAAAGGACCACCTGTTAACTTCCTCTGTGGATTCAGCATGAATTTATGAAAAGAGTTAACAAAGAGAAAAAAGGAAAAATTTGTGTAGAGATATGAGATACAAAATGTCTTTACTTTTGACTTGGACTTGGAGCTATGGCAATTCATTTGCTCCTGTAGCAATCATTTTGTAAGTTTGAGTTTTGAATAAAAACCTTTGGTTATATACAGAATACAGATATATACATTCAGTAATTTTTATCTGTATCATTATTAGAAACAAAATATTTCATCACCACCACACAATGTAAATTTAAAAATTAATTTGATTTATATTTTGAAAATTTCAAAACAAATTTTAAATGGGTTTTAAAAACAATCTATGCTGGACCAGAGTCAAGGCATAGCAAACCAAAACAAAACTAAAATTAAATGTAGAGGACGTGGTTGCTGTATCATCAAATGCAGTGTGTAGCGTCTGTGTAATCCAAAACGAGTTGGTAGACGAACGGACAGCAATTGGTTAGAAAACGTACGTTTTATTTAAAAAATTCCTAATTCATATGCATTTCGGGTTGGCTTAAAATCCCAACCCCTCTTCAGTGCTGTTAAGATTACACAAAAAAATATAATTTAAGGTTAGTTTTACGGTATTGGTTAGTAGGAACATAACTAAAAACGCGAGGTGATGATAACATAAAATTGCTTACTTGACATATAATGGTACAGCATAGATGTATTTTACAAAATTTTTTGATTACATAGTAGTATGGCATAGCCTATGATATGAAAAAAGTGGTATAAGGGGGAGGCTGTTTAACATATCATTTTTATGACGAACTGTATAACATAGAATATTAATTTAAAAAATATCAATGCACACTTACATTTTAGTTAGAATGTATTATTTCCGAATACAAAAAGGAACATAGTACAAAACATTTTTAACAACTGGTCTTATCCGTTGTTCGCTTAGTAACAGAATACCGACAAGTAATGTTATATAAACAGTTACCCACATTCCGTACACGGGGGTTGTGATTTAAACAATCTTTAACGCGTGGAGGCGTTCTCTATGAGTTTGTACCATTGGGGGTCTATGGACATGCCTTCTGAAACATTAATTAAGTTTTCTTTAGGGTGTTTTTTGATTTCTATGTGTTCTTTAAATTTTCTTTTATATGTGTCTTTTTCTACATGTAACACTTTTGTATTGTTTTTATTAATTTGGCAATTATAGTCTATTGTGTGGTAGTACCAGGGGGAAGTGTTATGTTTTAGGCGGATGGCTGCCATATGTTCTTTAATTCTGGTTTCTAGTGACCGGCCTGTTTCACCAATATAAGTTTTTGGATTTTGACAGTTGCATTCAAGTTTGTAAACAGTTCCTATAGTTTTAAGGGCGTTTAGTTTGTTGTTATGTTGTTTATTAATGTCATAATGGATACTATGAGATATTTTGTTGGTCAAAGATGGAGCCAAACTGATATTGTCTTTTTTTAATGACTTATTACAGCCTTCAAAAATGTTTTTTATATATGGGAAGGTTTTGTATTTTTTGTCGGATTTATATTTTGTGTTAAATCTATTTTCCCAGTATTGCTTTTGCCATGTGTTTAATTTCGATTTAGGATAGTCGTTAAGTAAAAATTTAGTTTCAAGCTCTTTTATTTTTATTTTTTGCCATTTGTTATCAGATATTCTGGTATATATGTTTTTTAACTCCATGGTATAAATATTCCTTTTTATATATTCTGGGACATGTGAGTAGTAGTTGATAGTTTTATTAACGTTACATGGTTTTTTGTATGTGATGAAAGAGAAATTATTAAGTGTATTCATGATTGTTATGTCGAGGAAATTAATTTTTTTATTGTTTTCTATTTCAATATCGAATTGAATATTTTCGTTAAATTTGTTAGCAGTGTTCAGAATAGTATTATCGTTTGTTATTCTATTATTGTATATTATTAAGTAGTCGTCTGCGTATCTCATTACAAGTTTTATGCCTGGGATATTATTTATTTTTTCATCTATGTTTATCATAGCTAATTCGGCTAATTTGGGTCCCATCTTTGATCCCATACTGATGCCATCTACCTGTCTATAGAAGTTAGTATTGGCTTGAAAATAGTTTCTGGTGTATGCGAAGTGTATTAGATTAATTAAAGTTTTATCTACATTTAACATGGTTAGGCTTTCCTCTATTAATTTCCATTTTATATTTGGGTACATATTTTTGACATCTAGGCTGATTAGTGTGTCAGTGTTACTTTTCTGTATTTTCAGTAACCTATTTATAACATCATCCGCGTTTTTTACGGTGTATTTAGACAGATCGATGCTTGTTAATTGTTGCTTGATATATTGTTCTAAGTTGTAAAGTATGGAAAATTTGAAGTCTACTAAAGGTCTGAATTTTTCTTCATTTTTGTGGGTTTTTAATCTTATGTTTAGTTTGGGTGTTCTGTTGTTTTTGAAATTAAGGATATAATTTTTATTGTTTTCACTTAAATTATTATTTGCGTATATGTTTTTGACCAAATTAATTAGTTCCTTTTTAATATCTTCGTATGGGTTATTGTTTAATTTAATATAATTTATGTTATTAATCTGCTCTATAGTCTTCTGTTGTAAATTATTATTGTCAATGATTATCAGTTGGTCAGTTTTGTCTGCTTTAATTATTGAGAGATTATTCGTTTTAAGGAAATTTATTGTATTATGTAAAAAAATTTTATATTTGTTGATTCTGTGTTTATTGTTTTGTTTTAGATGCATTAGATTTTGAATGATCGTTGTAAGTAAATTTCCTTTTTCTTCTTTTTTAATAGTTAAGTCTTTTACGCTTTTGTCAATATCGGCTATTATGTTTGTTGTTATATTATCGATGGGCAAGTTATATACCAGAAACATATACCAGAATATCTGATAACAAATGGCAAAAAATAAAAATAAAAGAGCTTGAAACTAAATTTTTACTTAACGACTATCCTAATTCGAAATTAAACACATGGCAAAAGCAATACTGGGAAAATAGATTTAACACAAAATATAAATCCGACAAAAAATACAAAACCTTCCCATATATAAAAAACATTTTTGAAGGCTGTAATAAGTCATTAAAAAAAGACAATATCAGTTTGGCTCCATCTTTGACCAACAAAATATCTCATAGTATCCATTATGACATTAATAAACAACATAACAACAAACTAAATGCCCTTAAAACTATAGGAACTGTTTACAAACTTGAATGCAACTGTCAAAATCCAAAAACTTATATTGGTGAAACAGGCCGGTCACTAGAAACCAGAATTAAAGAACATATGGCAGCCATCCGCCTAAAACATAACACTTTCCCCTGGTACTACCACACAATAGACTATAATTGCCAAATTAATAAAAACAATACAAAAGTGTTACATGTAGAAAAAGACACATATAAAAGAAAATTTAAAGAACACATAGAAATCAAAAAACACCCTAAAGAAAACTTAATTAATGTTTCAGAAGGCATGTCCATAGACCCCCAATGGTACAAACTCATAGAGAACGCCTCCACGCGTTAAAGATTGTTTAAATCACAACCCTTGTGTACGGAATGTGGGTAACTGTTTATATAATATTACTTGTCGGTATTCTGTTACTAAGCGAACAACGGATAAGACCAGTTGTTAAAAATGTTTTTGTACTATGTTCCTTTTTGTATTCGGAAATAATACATTCTAACTAAAATGTAAGTGTGCATTGATATTTTTTAAATTAATATTCTATGTTATACAGTTCGTCATAAAAATGATATGTTAAACAGCCTCCTCCTTACCACTTTTTTCATATCATAGGCTATCCCATACTACTATGTAATCAAAAAATTTTGTAAAATACATCTATGCTGTACCATTATATGTCAAGTAAGCAATTTTATGTTATCATCACCTCGCGTTTTTAGTTATGTTCCTACTAATCAATACCGTAAAACTAACCTTAAATTATATTTTTTTGTGTAATCTTAACAGCACTGAAGAGGGGTTGGGAATTTAAGCCAACCCGAAATGCATATGAATTAGGAATTTTTTAAATAAAACGTACGTTTTCTAACCAATTGCTGTCCGTTCGTCTACCAACTCGTTTTGGATTACATAGACGCTACACACTGCATTTAATAAAATGTTACTTACGAATTAAAATCAGAAGAAATTTAACAAAGTTATAGACCGTGGCACCACGAACGTCTAGTCTAGTGTAGTACACCGATAGTGCTACTTGTTCATTGATGGCGTGTATAATTGAATTAAGTCATATACCAAACAAAAGTCGTATACCGAGCAAAATTTGTTTCGTCCAAACAGGACGTATTCCGAATTGGACGTATTCTAAAGCAGACGTATACCGAGGTTCCACTGTATTTATTAATATTTTGTGCAACGCAAGTCACATGTGGCCAGGGGGCACAGGTTGCCCACCTGATTTAAATTAGGGATTAATGATATCTATAAAAAGTTTTATTAAGTTTTCAATTTTTCATATAAATACTTTATATATGGCATAATATATTTAGATATAGGAAAGCTAAGCCAATTAAAATTGTTTTGATTATTAAAGTATTTCATATCATTTTAATAACATCCTCCTTGGATAATCATTAAATTTCATCTTTTGAAATATAATTTCAGTTATATTATTTGTTGTTAATATATCTGTTGTAAGGGTTAAAGTTTTAAGAATATCCATAAAAGCTCCATAAAAATTACTGAAAAACAAAAACTAGTTAAAAAAAAAATATATATATAAACCATATATATATATATGGTACAGTTTATATATATATATATATATATACCGTGTATGTATATATATATATAAAGAAAGAAATCCAAACTGAAAAAATGTAAATATTAATCACATTGGTAACTTTTGCTTTATTCCAGTATTACTTTAAAAATGGCTATAGAACACGCATTCTAATTAGAATATGTGTAACTGATCTGAAGTGGGCAGTCAAGCTGTTCGACAATGTTTGTTGTTTTTAAACTAATACTGGAATAGAGCAAAGGTTATAGATATGATTAAAAAATAATGACCAACTTAATAAAATAAATATTAATTATGTCAAATAAACTGTGGGAAAATATTCTTAAAAATTAATATGCAATATAATTTAAATTATCTTTCTCCTTAGAGTCACATACTGTGATAAAACAACTCATAAAAGGTTATTGGGTGAAAAAATGATTGTGGCTTGAACACCAAAATGTTATCAAATGATATTGAATGTATGTAAATTTTAAAATTATGTTGTAAACTGGTTTAAATTTAATATTGTCTTCAATATACAGTAAGTTGGTTTTAAGATTATTTTTCAAAGACTACTGTATTATTTGTTTTGTTTGTATTGTTGTCTAAGACCAAAACATGTGATGATTTAATACAAACAAATTAAAGCGCCTTTTAATTGCATTGTCTTTTGGAATGAATGGAATTAATGTAAACACATGTATGGTGATTTTCTTCTCATTGAAAACTACTAAAATTTTTGAAGTCTAGTTTAATACTATAATTTTTGAAATCAGATAGAGCCAGTTGTTTGCTGTGCCAATATGTCTAACCATCAGTATTAATCTTATGATGAAAAATATATCATACCAAAAAACATTTAAACCGTAATAAATAGGTGACTTCTTAAACTCTAATTCCATTTAACAAAATATACCAATTATTAAAATCTTCAAGATATATAGCTTATTATATTAGTAGTGTTGTGTCATATATAAATTCAATAAATTTCTAGAGACTATATACTTTTCAAAAATGAAAACTCTAAACCAGATCATAAATGAATATCAAAGTTTTAATCATATCACAGTGAATTATCACTGTTATGATAATTCATTGTGATATGTAATACTAATGTATGATTAAAGTATATCTACAAAAATATCAATATTTCAGCAATATAACAATTCAAAACTTGATTTTCAAAATTTTTAAATGCCAAATTTGCAATATAATAAATTTTACTATCAAAATTATTTTCTTAATTCTGTTAATTCAGTAATTAAAATATCTATGAAAGTATTAATATAACAATTATTATTTAGTTTATTCATTTATTTTCATCAAAGTGATCCTTCTGAATCATCTGTAGATTTTCCTGATATATTTTTCTTACTGAATGTCTTTGTATCTCTAAATATTATAACTCACAGTAAATTATACTAATCAATAAATATAAATATTGGTCCAAATTCTGCAAAGCAGTTAAGATAGCATCAATGTAATGAATGTAAAATAGAGATTTTTAACAAAATGAATTTTTAAAAATATTTTCACTGTAAATGATGACAAAGACAATTGGTTTGGATACCTTTAATTTAACAGCAGATCTGATTTTCAAATAAAGACATCAAAGCTACAAATTCATACTAGTGACTCCTGAAAACCCATACAATTTAACAATAAGTAAAAATCTTAACCAATGCATTTTGCTGTTACAGCCTCATCGGTGGATCCACCAATGAGGCTGTAACGGCGAAATGAATTTGGAGAACCTTTTGGAAAATTCTTTGAGAAATTGGAAAATAATAAAAGAAATAACGTTGGCTGAAGTATAGTATCTTTGTTAATTATTTGTCTGCCGATATAAATCACTCGAAATTGGTTTAAGAAAGAGTGTTTTATATTTACTCGTTTATTTTATCTAAAGATAATCATTTATTTTTAGAAATTTCACCGATCCCATTGTTTTATATTTTTACTGATCAACAATTATAATATATCTCAACGTTTTACAGAGTTCTAACAGCAGATGGAGATCTTCAATCAAATTTTCAGTTCAGGCCAGTAAATCAAATTACAGACATGCCTTGCCAAAGGTAGGATTACATTGCAAAAAAGGCATGGTTAGTAAAACCAAAGGTGCCAAAATAAAGTCTCCACGAACCAGGAATTAGGAAATTTATTGGTAATCAAAATATTACAGGATAAAATTTTTTCATAAACTGTTCATTGACTCAATTCTTGGAAGAAATTGCTTTATTTAGAAATTGTTTTATAAACTGAAGTTAAGAAAATCACAAATTATTAAATTATTTGCAACCAAATATAAAGAAAAATTATGCAAAATTTAATTTTTCTTGGGCATTTATCATAATTTTAAAAAATAATCTGTAAACTTTTAAACATGTATAGTATTTAAAAGTCAATTTGAAAGCAGATAAGGGTTATGAGACAATATGGGTTATCTACTGACTTTATTATATATACATCAACCTGATTCAATAATTAGACTTGTTATAGCCCAATGAATAATCCTGCAATTAATCTAGCTTACTTTAATTTGCAATTAAAATTCATCAAAAAGCTTTCCTTTTATGTAAATCAGGCTTCCTAACAGTCAGTATTGAGTCTTAGGAGTTAATAAAAATTTGAAAAGGAATTGATAAAACTTTGTAAATATAAAAAATTATTACAAAATATTAAAACTTTACACATTTTTTTCACTTAGAAAGATGCTTTCTAAAAATTATGTAGGAGGACTGTTGCATATATATTTATAATAAGGATCAATGGGAAAAAAATCTTTCTTAAAACGGGTTGTTACTTGAAAAGGATTGGAAACCTCTGGTCTAAACTTTCCAAAAGCAAATATTTTTTCCTTGATAAATTCTTGAAAAATTAGTAACTTCAGAGATACTTTCAAAATTAAATTATATTTCTGATTTACTTCATTAAATATTCATCATATATATCAATTAAAATTACATCTCCTATAAAATTTACATTATAACATTTGACTTGATTTACATTAAATTTCATTTTCAATGTTATTTTTTACAGTACAGCGGAAATTCTCAAATTTTTAAAAAATAATTTAAAATTTAATTGCACTTATAGCATCTTAATGTAAAACATTTTACTTTATTTTATAAAAAGTATTGATATCAATTTAAAAATTTTTAAATATAAATTGAGTTTATAAAAATTAAATATAAAATTTTTTATATCTACAATATTTTCAATTTTGATAATATAAATATTGTATTTAAACTTTAAAAATATGTTTAAAGAGGAGGTGTTGTTTAGCAATGAACAATTACTACAAAAGTTTATTACTACTGTTAAACTTTTGTAGGAATTGTTTTTTTTGTGATCAATGAATAATATCTCCTTCTTAGAATAACAATTTTTTATAAGTGGATTGAAGATTAACCCAAGTTCACTTCCCTACACTAAACCCAAAGACTTAACTGGACATCAAATTACACCAATTAGTAAGTGTCAATGATCTCCAAGTTAACTTCTTGTTCTTGTTCTACAGTTAAGAAGGGCTATCCTTTTAGCTAGGACTTTACCCTGTAAGAATATGAAAGAAGAGTTTAGGAGAGTTGATGATTAGGAGGAAGAGGAAATAAAGATAGATAGGACAGTGTGAAATAAGAATCTCCAAGTTAACTAAATTTTAAAACAGCCAGACTAAGAATTTTTCTCCATTAATTGGAGCCTCATCCACAAATTTCTCGGGAATTCTTTCATTTTGAGGACTAGTCTGAGCAGATTATTTCTAGTTTAACAGACATGGTTGGAAGAATAGATGTTCTATCTAATTTACATGAAGAACAAGAAGCAGCTACTGTAAATAGCAAAAAATTTAAGAATATTCAGACATTAGAAAACTATTTCAAAATAAGAAATCAGTTAATTTATTTCAAATAGTGTTGCAAATGAATTTAGAAAGTGTAAGTGTAACCTAGTTACTTTTGGATTGTCCTGTAACCAGAAGAATGTGATCAGTGCAGTTCTGAGACTGTTTAAAGCTATTTTCTGAGATTGAGGGAAAATGATTTCAACAAGAAAGATTACTAAATTAAATAATCAAGATAAATTAAGATAAATTAATTTTCAGAAACATTAAAAATTTGGATGGTTTTTCAAAATATGCAAATGTTAAAGTATTCAACATTTGTTGTCAACCTTGCTTAAGATGTAAGAATTTCTCTCTCTCTCTCTCTCTTTTTCAGAAATATGAAGAGAGGAAAGTTTTTCTTAAAACTGATGTTTTAACATTAGATAACCAGAGACATACTTATAAACTTACAGTGAATAAGCTGATAAAATTAATTTTTTATAAACAAATCAAGCACTTTCTGATGCAAAAAGCCTATTGCTTAATTATAATAGATATATATTATCTGTTATATTAATTATACAAGAATAATATAACAGATAATATAATATTACTTTTTTGTGGAAATGGCAGGGAATATTCCACTATAATTTGTGAATAATGGAATTAATAAAAAAAAAAAAAGTAAAAACACAATGAGTGCGACATTAACAGTTTTTTTTTATTTTTTCAAAATTGAAAAATATGACTATACAAGTTTCAGTCCTTCTGTCTATTTATATCCTTTTCATTCCAGTCCAGGAACCACAAAACAGCCAGCGACTTGTAGAAAAATTCTTCTAAAAATAACAGACAAATACAATCAAAAAAACTTCTCACACAATTAAAAATGATCTCGCCGGCTGTTTTGTAGTTCTTGGACCGGAATGAAAGGATATAAATAGGCAGAAGAACTGAAACTTAATAAATATAGAAAATCCGACGAGATACCATGCACACATTTTGGAGCTCGCAAATTTGATATGTTACACATCGTTTTTTGTCTTTGAAGGAGTGACATATTTGCAAGGAAGAGGGGTCCCAATGGGCAGCCCTATGTCCGCTATTTTATGTGAATTGGTTTTGCGTCGTTTGGAAAACAAAGTTTTTTCCTTATTTCAAAATGACATCATTTTGTACGCAAGATATGTAGATGATGTTTTCATACTCTGGAGGAAAGATGGTTGCAGTCAGGAATTTTTTAATAAGATCAACGAAAACCCGTATGGTCTGACATTATCATTGGACCAAGAAAGTGCTTATAATGTAAATTTTCTTGATCTTTCAATCACATGCAAAGAGGGTGAAATATGGACAGACATTTATAAAAAACCGAGTTATCAGCCTATTATTNTATGGTCTGACATTATCATTGGACCAAGAAAGTGCTTATAATGTAAATTTTCTTGATCTTTCAATCACATGCAAAGAGGGTGAAATATGGACAGACATTTATAAAAAACCGAGTTATCAGCCTATTATTATTCCGAAAAATTCTTTCGATCCTAGAAATTTTAAACATGTGGCATTTCGTGCATGGATTAAGCGTGCATACACACATTGTACCAGTGTTTATGATACATATAAAGAATTAAATTACATTCGTACAACAGCTTTGCAGCATGGTTATCGAACAAGAGAAATTGAAGAGCTTATTAATAAGTTTCAGAAACCAACAAAACGACAACTTCTGACTATGAATGAAAGAAGAAAAGTAGTCCTTAATTATTTTCCTTTCTTGCACACATTGATGAAGAAAGTGGCCAACAACAAAAACATAAGAATGCTATATCGGCGTAATCCTACGATATATAGATTATTAAGAAACGACAAGAAAAAAGAAAACCAGAATACTATGTATGCTATACCTTTAAAGTGTGTGCTATACCTTTAAACGGGTGTGTATGCTATACCTTTAAAGGATCGCCAATTTAACTTGGATCTTTTATACGTTGGTGCAACTATACGACATTTAATGCAGAGAATTAAAGAACATAAATACTCCATCACTAAGAGCTTGGATAGCACTGTACTCGCGGCTTTCGCTAAACAACAGGAAGTCGACGTACATTGGGACAAGGCCTCTATCATCAGGGCCACGAATAACAAGCAGGCGCTGAAGTATCTTGAGAAGTTGGAAATATACAAAGCCCACATTAACACGGGCTGTATTAACCACAGGGATGCAGATTGTTTATCCACCGCATGGAAATCATTTTACCATAGCGCATAATGGTAATCTTATAATAGGCATTATTGCAGAAAAAAAATTCGATTATGTGTATTTTTATTTTATTTTTATTCCGATAAGAATCGTATGCGCAATTTTTTGTACGATTTTATTATGCATTTTACATTGGAATTTGAGTTTTTAAAAGCTTGTATTCTATTTTTAGCATTCTTTTAGTTTGAAATAGTTTAACTGATGAAGGCTGTTTAAAACAGTCGAAAACGTTATTATTATCTTATTAAATATTGCTGGATTAATAAGGTGTTGTGTTTTTAGTTACATTATCCAGTAAGTTCATTATTTATTTTAATTAATCTCTCTTTTACTGCAAACAGCATTTCAGTAAACCATCTTGTTTTCAAATGGAATTTATAATAATGTAGATCTTTCTCAGACAGCCTGTATATTAACGCTGTATAATTCCAGCAAACTTGTTTAAATCAAAATGTGTTCCACTTTTCTTTTTCATTAAAATATTTAATTTTCGTAAATGTTAAAAAATACTACTGTTCAATATTTTATAAAAGCAAATAAATTATTAAAACAATTAAAAACTTCAGATAAGGAGGCATTAAAGAGAATTAAAAGAAATATTTCTGCAAGCGCTTTCGACATAATTATGCATGTCATCCTCAGGCAGTTTGAACAGGAAAGAGAACTTGAACGGAACTTTTAAATTTAAACAATAATGACATGAGCATTTAATACAACTGTTGGCGTGACATCCAATCTAAGTATTTAATACACCTAACAAAATAAATTATACATATCCTATCCATACAAAAAATTCAAATTTATAAAAACTGACTCACAAACTGGAACTGTATACTAAACAAACAACTTGACATCTATATGCAAATTCCAGCATATAATGAACAAAACACTTTAATGTTCAAATTCACATTTTCAAACTCACAAAACAATGGACAAAAAGTGTTCAAAATTGTAATTGACAGCCCAACATTATATAATAATATTAGCAAAACTTGTAGGTACAGCATTGGCAAAGTACTATATTACTATACACTACAATTTTTTGAGAAAAAGTATCTTTCTAAATAATAATATAGAAAGAAGCATTAAATTAAAATACAAAAGCTTAATAAAAAAATCAACAAATCAGCACAAGTTTTTTGTTATTAATAGTCTACTATTAAGAACAAACGGGTGAAGCTCTTGGGATAAGTGAGTGGGGTTGAGTGAAACAAGTGAAGTTGAACGACTAAACTACAATTCTATTATTATTATTCACAAATCCACCAACTTGCCAATAATAAATCTATACATTTTTGAAGTAAGTAAAGTCCATGGGATAAATGAGTGAAGTAAGCAAGAGGATAAATCCTCCTAGTTTTGAAATAAATATTTCTTGATAAATATCATCATCTAAAACTCCAATAGTTATACATTAAAGCCAAGCAACTGCTAGATTATATTGGGCTATATTACTAAGCATTTAATTATTATTATTATTAGTAGTAGTAGTAATAGTAGTAGTAGTAGTAATATAGTCCAATATAATCTGGCAATCATTTGGCTTTAATATTTCATGATAAAAATTTTCTTACATCAAAAACAATGGAAAGTCTTCAAATTTTAAAAAAGGGTTCTAAAAACACATCAGGATAGACCTTAATATGAATTTTGAAAAATTTATATTGTTATTTATAATTATCAAATTTAATGAAAAAATATGTGGTGGAAATTAAAGAAATTGGTCCATAACACAGCTTCACACTAAATCAATGTCTTGACTTTTATTCAGGAAAGCTGGAAAACTATCAATAGCAAACCTTGTTTTTTATTAGTGAAATCCATGCCTGAAAGAATTCAGTCTGTCATAAAAGCTAAGGTTGGATCAATGAAGTATTAATTAAATTATTTGTGTTGACTGATCCAAATTGTTTTCTATATGAAAAATTTTAAAAATTTGTATGTTTAATTTATATGTGGTTATCTCAATTTTTCAAGCCATACTTAGAGTAGTCAAAAAGTTTAATTATTATTAAAAAGTTTTTTGTCTTAATTGCTTATTTTGTTTATTTGCTAAATGATGAAAAATAGCCTTATGATGAAGTGATTTCATAATTTTAATTATATACTTATATATATAATTTATATGTATATAAATTTAATACATATATCCATGACAATATATATATTAGAAGAAAAATTTTAAATTACAAATAAACACATCATATATCCAGCAAAATTTTATGTTTACTAATAAATGTTTTTGATGTTATTGAAAGGTCTTACTCAGACTACATTAAACATATACTACAACTGTTATAACAATTAAAAAACACAGAACATTAACTTAAAATAAACTTATTTTATAACACAAAATGACTTCTAATAACCTAACACTGCATTGAGTAATAACAATCCACAAAAACCTTTTTATAACAGTGTTGTCTCCATAACAAACTTCACAAATGTTTTCAACCTCCATCGAGATCGGTGTTACTTATTAAGTTTCGTAAGTTTGTTACTCATTTTATATACAAGGAATTTGAATCTATTGATCTTATGTTCTTTTAACAATTGTATTATATGTAATCTAAGAAAGACATTTCAAATAAGGTCAAAAATACTTGCAGTAAACAAAAAATTTTTCCAGAAGTATAATGTGTATTTATTTGTGATTTTAAATTTTATCCAGTTTGTTTAGTTAGGAGAAAACATTGGATCAAGAGATATGTACTGTACAGTACATTCTGTGGAGTTTGGGTATTAAAAATCAAAAACATTCTACTGGAAGAATGATAAGTAGGAGATGTCTGTATCTTATTTGAAAGCTATTTTTTCTTATGATTCTATTATAAAGCTCAATTATTAGTATAAAATTTGTAATATTAAATTACATTTAATACTGTGCAATAAGAATTATTATGCAAACTTCCAACATAATCAAGTACTTTATCAAAATATGTAAGAAATATGGTTTTTTGATAATTAAAAGTTTTAATTAAAATAATAAAACATATTTTTCAACATATATACCATATATTTCCGCAGATAAGATGGTAGTTGAATCATAAAAAAAAGGTCCCCAAAATCCGGGGTCATCTTATAGGACAGATACAAAAAAAAAATAATTTTAAATTTATATAAATTAAAACTATTATTTAAAAAACAGACAAATCGTAATTATTTACTAGTAGAGAGTAGGGTATGTCTACAAAATAAAATAGCCCATACGACATTTTTGTGAATAGTGAAGGTCATTACCCAAATGCCCAAATCAGTGTGAATGTTTGCAACAATCACAAGGCAGTGCTGCCAGANCTGGAAAACTATCAATAGCAAACCTTGTTTTTTATTAGTGAAATCCATGCCTGAAAGAATTCAGTCTGTCATAAAAGCTAAGGTTGGATCAATGAAGTATTAATTAAATTATTTGTGTTGACTGATCCAAATTGTTTTCTATATGAAAAATTTTAAAAATTTGTATGTTTAATTTATATGTGGTTATCTCAATTTTTCAAGCCATACTTAGAGTAGTCAAAAAGTTTAATTATTATTAAAAAGTTTTTTGTCTTAATTGCTTATTTTGTTTATTTGCTAAATGATGAAAAATAGCCTTATGATGAAGTGATTTCATAATTTTAATTATATACTTATATATATAATTTATATGTATATAAATTTAATACATATATCCATGACAATATATATATTAGAAGAAAAATTTTAAATTACAAATAAACACATCATATATCCAGCAAAATTTTATGTTTACTAATAAATGTTTTTGATGTTATTGAAAGGTCTTACTCAGACTACATTAAACATATACTACAACTGTTATAACAATTAAAAAACACAGAACATTAACTTAAAATAAACTTATTTTATAACACAAAATGACTTCTAATAACCTAACACTGCATTGAGTAATAACAATCCACAAAAACCTTTTTATAACAGTGTTGTCTCCATAACAAACTTCACAAATGTTTTCAACCTCCATCGAGATCGGTGTTACTTATTAAGTTTCGTAAGTTTGTTACTCATTTTATATACAAGGAATTTGAATCTATTGATCTTATGTTCTTTTAACAATTGTATTATATGTAATCTAAGAAAGACATTTCAAATAAGGTCAAAAATACTTGCAGTAAACAAAAAATTTTTCCAGAAGTATAATGTGTATTTATTTGTGATTTTAAATTTTATCCAGTTTGTTTAGTTAGGAGAAAACATTGGATCAAGAGATATGTACTGTACAGTACATTCTGTGGAGTTTGGGTATTAAAAATCAAAAACATTCTACTGGAAGAATGATAAGTAGGAGATGTCTGTATCTTATTTGAAAGCTATTTTTTCTTATGATTCTATTATAAAGCTCAATTATTAGTATAAAATTTGTAATATTAAATTACATTTAATACTGTGCAATAAGAATTATTATGCAAACTTCCAACATAATCAAGTACTTTATCAAAATATGTAAGAAATATGGTTTTTTGATAATTAAAAGTTTTAATTAAAATAATAAAACATATTTTTCAACATATATACCATATATTTCCGCAGATAAGATGGTAGTTGAATCATAAAAAAAAGGTCCCCAAAATCCGGGATCATCTTATAGGACAGATACAAAAAAAAAATAATTTTAAATTTATATAAATTAAAACTATTATTTAAAAAACAGACAAATCGTAATTATTTACTAGTAGAGAGTAGGGTATGTCTACAAAATAAAATAGCCCATACGACATTTTTGTGAATAGTGAAGGTCATTACCCAAATGCCCAAATCAGTGTGAATGTTTGCAACAATCACAAGGCAGTGCTGTCAGATGCAAAAAAATAAAATTTGTTCATTTAAAAAATTATGAATAAAATAATTCCATATATGCTATACAGTATTATTATTCAGATGATTGCTGGTCTAAACTAAGTTCATAGGCTGTTGATACTTCAGGGTCGTCTTAGAGGACATTTATATGCTAAAACTATAAAACTGACGAAAATTTATACCTCATCTTATCTGCGGAAATATATGGTAAGTATTGTCAAAAACTTAACATTATCATCTTCAGGAACAATTTAATAAAAGAATATGTTAAATTCAAATAGAAAGTTCAGAATTTATTTCTTACACTTAAAATAAAACTGAAAATTTAATTAAACCATTTAAAGTAATACAGAGATATTAAAAATAAAGAAAGAATGCTAAAAAGAAGTTTAATAAATATATCCTGACTACTTAACTACATAGTAAAGTGAAAGCCAATGTTGTGAGAGATCGAAAGTAAAATGATTACATAAATCATATCTAAAATATTTAAGGTTTCCCCATATAAAAAGCATTTTGGAATTTTTAGAACTGGAATAACTTCATTTCAACCTAAACCAATTCACAGGAAAATTCTAAAACAGATATTAATGCATGTGCCCTATGTATATATCTTTTGAATGTTCTGCAGTTTGACAAGATAGAACATGCTACATTAGCCAGATCATGTTAGAATTTATATAGTAACTTTTCAAAAAACTATAAATCAGTTTTGAAAATCTCTTCTATTATAGTCATTAAATGGGGTCATTGTACAATGCTACCAGACAAAATCTTATCAGACAAATTCCTACAAAGGCAGCATCTTACCATCTTAGTTTCCTATCAAAGAAAAAAATATACAAAATGTTCACTTTAACATTATTTCCAGGTGCAAAAACAATCTTTTCAGCATTGCACAAGTATATGCATACTTGTGCAATGTGCAAATTTTATTGTAAACATTGCATTAGTTTCAATGCAATGTTTACAATAAAATAAATTAATTTGTTCAGAAACGGAACATGTTTACATCATACCAAAGTTCTGTGGCAATTCATAAATTTAAAAAATTAAAAATGTAAATTAAAAATGCAATCTTCACAAATCATGACAGTACACAATGCCAATATCACTATCAGTGGCATGCCGTCCATGGAAGCTGTAGAAGCACTGCTTCCCTTGTATTTTCATATTGTGCAATTATTTTCATATTTTAACATACTTTGAATTAATTAAAATTAATATTTTATTATAACCGCACTATATATTTTATTACAAATTTCTATATATGTGAAAAAAATGATAAGATTGCTATTGTATATTCTAATATAAATCCATACGCATATTCCCAATGGAAGCACTGTATTGTCAAATACGGGACAGCTTCCACAGCCAAAATATTTGAATGATGTAAATTAGACAGATTATACGCATTTGCACATGCACTTTACAGAGCACCAACCTCATGCGGTTTAGCTCATGGATGCTACACATCAAAATATCGTATAATGCTTCCAATGATTCTATCCAGGGCCGGCACAGCTTCCCTATTCCCTTTTAAATTTTAATGCTAATAATGAGTAAAATATTCATTAAGAGATAAGACACGTGACCCCTTTTATATTTTCACCCTGTCAAACTTTAATTAAGAACCAAAATTTAACAGCATTAATGCCCCTTTATACACAAGTTACAGTGCCACATTTTGTTTCTTAAACTTTACCCATTCTGAGATATTGTTTAATATCCCAGAACAGAAAATAAAGAAATTAAACAAATTAGATGCTAACACATGCACGTGCGTGAATTTTTCCCCTTTTATTGCCTCTTTTGGGAGATTCAAGAGTCTCCAAATGCATAGACTTGCAAAAAAAACTTGGAGGGTCAAATTTGACATGATTCCAATACTTTTCTGTTTTATATATATAACAAGTTGGGAAGTAAAAAGGAGTCAGAGTCGGCGGATTTTTTGATGACTCCGACTCCAACTAAAACACCAAAACTCCATGACTCCAACTCCACAGCCCTGGTTAATTTACACAATATTGGTTTAGATCCCTTACCAAAAAAAAATGATTTTTTTAAACATTATACAGTAAACCCCCCCTATAACGCGGGTTCATATAATGCAGATTCATATATCGCGGCGAAAAAATTGCGACCGTATTCGTATAAAGAGGCTAAAAGAGACTCGTAAAATGCAGTAAGACGTCATTGCTGCCTCATGTTGCAACAGGATTGGTCGAATCTAGACTAATAGTAGACGAGCAGCTGAACTACTTACACACTATGAAGAGTTTAGGCGGGTAAGTTGAGTTTTACTATCATCTGTACAGTATATAAATTAGGTACTGTAAGTTTAATACAGTACTGTAATTTTATACATTTCTTGTGAAAAAAACATTTCTTATTCAATGGTCATAAAAATTATTTCTATTAATGATGTCTCCAAAGTTCAACGAATTTTTCGCAGAAAAATAACATCAGAAAATGAGTCTGCCGTTTGGTGCCCAGCTCCACGACGAAAACGAGCTTAAGCAATGGCGTCGTCGAACGGTGCACACTCTAATCCTACAATTTTTTGTTTATAGCATAGTTTATAAGGATTATTCCCAAAAAATTATACATGTTTTGGAAATGTTGAGTCAAATTAGTCTAGAATTGATTAATTTTATGGAAGAAAATCTTTCAAATAGCCATAGTCTGTAAACTGCACACGTGCCAGGCTGTGATTGGCTCATGTATATAAGGATTCCTACAACGCAACATTCTTATAAAGTGGAATGTATCTACCGCATTATAGGGGTTCTACTGTACACTCTTAAGATGATTTCCTTCCACTATCTTTGCACTTGGGAGAGATGGGAAAAATTTATATATTGCCACAGAACTTCCCTGTGATGTAAACCTGTCCTTTCTTTTTAATAAATTATTTATCATATTGTATATATAAACATCTTTCAAAACCCAATACATTGCTATAAAGCCTCACCAATTGCTGTATAATTACTAATTAATTTGACTTAGAGGGCAAATTAATCAGTAATTAAAATTATAATCATCGAAAAATAGCTCAAAATATTATACAACAGTTGGCGTGGCTTTATCTTATTGTACGCATTCAGTGTAACTAATGCACTCTAGGTAGTGTTACCACCTGTCTGGTTTTCACCCGGACAGTTCGGGAATCGACTCCCACTGTTCGTGTGAACAATTAATTTTGTCCAGGAATTTTGTGCACAACCTATCAACCTTTCTTTTTTCTTTCTTTCTTTTTTTTTGCTTGTACGATTCGTCTTTGTACACATCTCCAATATCCACTAGAGTTAAGTCATCTGTATTTAGTTACTTACGTAACTTCTACCCAAGTCTCCCTAGTCTCTAACTGTATCTGATTTAGAACAGGCATGCACTGCACGTTATTCTTCACATTGCAAAATGACACTGCACATGTGTCAGGAACTTCTGTTCGAACAAACTTCACCTGCTGTCTTGGTCAGCGATTTTGAAAAGGTGGCAACACTAACTTTACGCTATGCATACACTCATATAATGCTGAAAAGAACTCTTTTGTACCTGGATAAATGTTAAAGTGAACACCTATATAATTTTTTCCTTTGGTATGCTGATAAGATTTGGTCTTGGTAGGTTTGTCATTATGCATAAAATATAATTACAAGCAATAACTCATCAAAAGTGCCATAGCATTAGTGTTTTCTTAGATGTAAATAAATTAAAATTATTATTACAAATTTAATAGTTAATCACTTAACTGATAAAATTTAATGGATTGTTCTAAGAAAATTTGAATTTTATTACAATTACTATAGAAATGCATGTTCACAATAAAAAGCAATTTGCATAAGATAATACTGTATGTATTTTACAGGTCTGTGCATGTATAGATATACAGTGACTTCAGAATAATAATAAAAAAATGCAAAACTGTGATGATAAAAAACAGAATTATCTTACTATCAATAAATTCTGCATATCATTACTGATACACAGATAAAACTGTCAAACCCAAATATTATAGTAAACGCTACATAAGCAAAGATTTAATTATGTTAAACTATGCTTTTGTACATATCATGTACTATACATATAAAAATAGCCCTATATATGGTTAATTTTTAGCTGAAACACATTGGTAAGCCATAATGTCAGATAACATAAAAAGTAACTATAGCTGGTACTATTTACCAACAGTTGCTCAAGAAAAAAAAATTAAATGTTCAGGCAAGAAGAGTCTGGTAACTGGCATGATAGAAATGAACAAAATGAACTGCAACACTTTACTGGTCACAAAAAATGCCATGGACTGAATACAGCCAACATAAACAGCAAATGGGTAAGAACCTGTCTTGCTATTATTCAATGAACAGAAAATAATTCAGTACATAAACCAACATCTACAAACTCAATGCATATATGTAAAAATCTAGTAATTTTCTATCCCCACTACATTCTTGTCAAGAAATAAGGTATAGAAAAGCACTAATAATATTTTGAAGAGGAAAGGTAAAAACTTGGTACTAAAATAGTACCATTTAGCAACTGCAACTAACATTAAATTCAAAACAAGAAATAAAAAAGAAAGTGTACAAAGAGACATACAAAAACTAGAAAATACTATAAATGTTACAATATAGATGTGTACATTTTCAGAGAAAAAGTAATTAGTGGAATTAAACACTGTTTTCAACTATCGTTATATTTTTTCTTAAAACAGAACTTTATTTTTAGTCATAATATATAGGTACTGGGAGTAAATTTTTTAGGAAAAGAGAACTATTATATATATACAAGATCTCTCCAATATTTTTCCAGCTGATAGAAAACATTGAATGCAAAAAAGTTTTGAGTAATTAGTTATGCAGACAAAACTGTCAATTTTGTTAAATATTATCTCGAATATTTTGATTCTACTGAACCAATTTTGATAATTTTTTCTTTAATGAAGGCATATTTTTCCTGTTGAATAGATTTTTCTATAATCTTGAAAACATGAGGGTTCTTTTTATTAGTGAGGTCTTGTACATGTCTTAGGAAGATCTAAAACTGAAAAGCAACCACTCATCAGTAATTTGCTTAACTAATAAAATTTAAATGCATTTTAAAACTTTCATGACCATCAACCTAGGTTCAGGGTCAAATTTCCAAATTGTTAGTACATTAAGCTTTATTATTGCAATTGATCACACATCTTAAAGAAACAAAATGAACTTTTATTTCAAGGTCACCAAGCTGACCTTGAAATAAAAGTTTACCTTGAAAATGTTTTTATTCCATCATTGTGAAGATAATCTCAACACAAACAAAGTTTTTTCATCAATTTTTCACTTAGGTCTTTATTTTCAATACATAACTAATTTTTTTTGAGATACTCTTATTACACTAGATCAGGGGTCGGCAACCTGCGACTCGCGAGCCACATGCGGCTCTTTGGATGTGAAGCTGCGGTTCTTTAGTTCCATAAGCAATTATTATTTATTTTATCAAAAACAAAAACATTTAAAAAACGTTCTGAATCGATTAACAAGGATTAGGCACCGATTCTATCTCTCAGCCACTTGTACTCACTTTTCACCGCACCTCATCCCCCGTGACACGCGTCGTCACTGTCGTCAGTCTGTCGGAAGCTTTTGAATGACGCCGTCGTCGGATGTTTCTATGAGGTTTAATTCGCTTTCGACGCAAGACAATTTGGCGTCTTCACCAGTGCTTTGGCTATGACGTATAGTTTGTTGTTTCGAGTAAAAGAGTTAGAAGCGAATTATCTTCTCAAAGTTATGTAAAAATTTTGTGGCTCTTTAAAAACTTTGAAATTTTGTAAATTGTAATTTTTGGCTCTTCCAACTCAAAAGGTTGCCGACCCCTGCACTAGATGTATACACTGTCAGATGATGTTAAATCTTTTTTATAGTGCAAGTACTTTCAACAATGCATAATTGTCGTCACCAGGCTAACAAATGTAAAATGGAATGTTGTTAGGTGCAGCAGGCCTATAACATTCTCAAAATTTAAATATTCCAAACTTTTAAACTTTGCAATACGATTCAAGCAAGATGATCTTCACAATAGTGCAAGAAAAACATTTTCAAAGTAAAAAAGGTGGTCAAGGTCATATTGTGCAAAGTAATACATTATATTCTTTTGCAGTTAATAGCAGAAAAATATTCCATTTTGAAATGCATCATTTTTACTGTCAATTTGGTGTGCTTCATTCTTAAAAACTTTATAATAAATGTATATTATTTAATTTTGTACTTTCCACAACTTCATAGTATATAATTCACTGATATTATATCCAAAGAATTCACAACTTTTAAGACTCCTTTTTATTCAGTTATTAAACTGGAAGTGGTATGTTTTGACATTATTGCCTTTTTGGCTAAGACATATGTAATAACTATATTTATTACCTATAAGCTTAAGAAACTATAAACATATTTCTAATGAGATACAATTAATTGTAAGTCTTTTACTCAAAATCACAATTCTCATCAAATCACATTACTTTTTTGGATCTTGCTGTCAAAGTATAGATGATTCTGACATAGCATGATCCATATACAATGGTTTAAGATGATAGTTTAACATTTGTTTTCATTTGAGGTGGCTTGTGTATGTATTCATTTATAATATATAAGAATGGAGTACAGATAATACAAGTACCAGTTGTCTTGATAACTGTATCATCTCAGAATAATCTACATTTTAACAGAAATACCCAAAAAATAATTTTTGATTGATGAAAATTATGAAAGTGAATAAAAATGCTTACAGATAATTGCATTTAATTAAAAATATGATTGTATTGATGTACTGTACTTTTAGTTATTGGAGTGCCTTTTCCCAAACTTATAACAACAACCACAAAATGACTTAAAGTGGCTGTTTTTTCAATTGCTTTAAGTTATTTTTGATCATCATAATAGATTTGGGAAAAAGCACTCCAATAGCTGAAGGTACATCAAGATTATTAAATTAATTAAACCAAACAAGAAGCAAATTATACTAATTATGATTGTATACTCTTAAGCTTATAGGCAATGAATATTAAGATGAATTTGTATTATTGTATGAAATTAAGATAAAATTATATGTATTAATCTAAAGAAAGCAATAATGTCAAAACATGTAACATCTATTGGGTTGTTCGGAAAGTAATTTCATTTTTTTTTCTGTGGAAAAAACACAATAATTTTATAATAAATAAATATTTTATTGAATTATATATAGACCATTTTGGTCAAATACCTGTGGTCATCGTTTCTGGTAGTAGCATGATTTCACATTCATAAAAGTTTTGATCGTTGCTTACAAAAAACTGATCCAAGTGATTTTTGACATTGTCATTTCAAGTAAATGTCTTACAGTTAAAAAAAATTTGTATAGACCGGAACAAGTAATAATCTGAGTGTGCTCGATCTGGCGAATATGGTTGGTGTGATAGCACGTCCCATCTAAGTTATAACAGTTTCTGACGAGTTACCAAACTTGTGTGAAATTTGACATTATCGTGGTAAAACACTACACCTGTTTTGTTGATCAATTCTGGCCGCCTTTTCTGTTTGATGATATTACTCAATTTGTTTACTCGATGGCAGTACACTTTCGAATCAATTGTTAAATTGTCTGGTAAAAGCTCCAAAAAAAAATTTCCTTAAAATCCCACCAAAGAGAGCATCTCTCTTTAAGAACATGTGGAACCCATATATCAAGCTTTGAAACGAAACCAATTTGTTTCAAGTAATCATAAACAGTTCAATTTGACAAATTTAATCTCTTAGTGATTTCACGTATTGTTATTTGGCAGTTTACTTCAATCAGTACCTTTATTTTGTTTTCATTGGCTTCAACTGGCCATCCAGAACATGGTGCATCTTCAATATAAAAATTGCCAAAACGAAATTTTGTAAACCAGTTTTGGCACTGTTGTTCTGTCAATACATCTTCTCCATGCATGTCACACAATTTTTTTCTTGCTTGAACAGCATTCTTACCTTTTGGTAATAAAAGAGCAAAATATGCCGAAAATGCTGCTTTTGATCTTCCATATTTGATGAAACACAAAAAATAAACAATTGCACAAAATCAAACAAAATTTTTTACAAATAAGCCTTAATTAAATCAAAATATATAATGATAATACAGTTTAGAATGAAAATGTCAAAAAAAATATGACAAATCCATCTAGTGGTAAAAAAAAATGAAATTACTTTCCAAACAACCCAATAGTTTAAACTAATTCACAGCTGCTTAGTAAAGTAAATACACTCAAACAAGCTTAATTTAAGACATTGCAAAAATTTTTAATAACTATAACATTTTTAATATTTTTAACAATCTTCCTCAAATAGAATATAGAACAGAAACCCAATGTTCTAGAACACAAAGTTTTTAAACATAGTGATAGGACAATTAACCAATCATAAAAAAAAACACACAGCTGCAAACTAATTTTAAAATAATTGACAGTTGACATCCCCGAAGTTGATAAGGATATCAACTCTTTCGCAGCATGGAAATTTTTTGAATACTCAATAAGCAAGTGACTTGTAACCCCATGTAGAATGTGTGTGGACCATTTAGTTTTTACTTTATTTTTTATTTTCTCTATTTGTATATACAGTAGACCCCCTATAAAACGGGTTCATATAATACATATTTGTATATAACAGCGAAAAATTTGCAATCGTATTCATATAAACACTCTAAAAAAGATTCGTATGATACGGTAAAACATCATCGCCGACTCATGCAACGACAGNCCAAAATTTCATCATAATCAATGCTGATTTTTTCTCAATATATATTAATTTAAATTTTGAGTAAATCAGACATTTAATTTCAGAACTTATAACATTTCGCGGCGAAAAAATTGCGACCGTATTCGTATAAAGACGCTAAAAGAAACTCGTAAAATGCGGTAACACATCATCGCCGACTCGTGTCGCAACAGGATTGGTCGAATCTGGACCAATAGCAGATATTGCACAAACCATTGAGTTTAAACGAGCAGCGGACCTACTAAAAACCATTTATTATTTAATGGCCATAAAAATTATATTTATATTAATGATGGCTCCAAAGTTCAGTGAATTTTTCGCAGAAAAATAATTTATCAGAAAACACATGCCTGCCGTTCAATGCGCCACTCTACGGCAAAAACAAGCTTAAGCAATGATGTCGTCAAACAGCACACACTCAGTAAGTAATCCTACAATTTTTTGTTTATAGCATAGTTTATATGGATTATTCCCAGAAAATTATATGTGTTTTGGAAATGTTGAGTCAAATTAGTTTAGAATTGATTAATTTTATGGAAGAAAACCTTTCAAACAGCTGTAGTCCGTAAACTGCCAGGCTGTGATTGGCTCATGTATTTAAGGACTCATACAACATAAATTTCATAAAACACAGAATTTATCTACCATGTTATAGGGGGAGTCTACTGTATATTATAGTTAGGGTTTCTCATTTCCCGGTCATTTGTTTGTCCCGGGATGCTGAGAAAAAAGTGATCTGTTTCCGGTATACCAGAAAATCCCAAGATATAATTAATTATTTTTAAGATATAATATAAATCTTGAAATCGAATGATATAATTATTTTTAATTTTTTTAAACAATTTAATACGTCCTGCAACCCCCAAAATAATAATAATAATGCTGTGTAAAATATATATTAAAAATTAACTTTGAATTATGTTGAAATTTTCACAAATAGAAAAAATTTATTAAAGTTTGTTGGAAACTGTTTACAAAAAACTGCCTTTGAATGGAGTTGAAAATTAAAAAAAAATTAATGAATTTAGATCAAACTTCTAACTTAAAAGGCAATTTTCATTTTATAAATAAAACATAATACAAAATATTATTGTAAATTTTTATAATAAGATTTTAAAAAGCAGAGATAGTCAATACTCCGATCACTCGATCTGGTTCTTATTTTACTAATAAAAAGTTCTGCTATAGAGAATGCCCTTTCAGATTCAATTGATGTGGCTGAAATTGTCTTAATGCATTTAAGAGAAGACAGACATTATGTGTTTTCTCAGCTGTAGTATGGAAGATTTCTAGTTCATTTTCAAAATGTGTTGCAGTACTTCTTTTACTGTTTAGTATTCTTGATTTGTCTACCTCAACTGCTTTAATAGCAACATCAAGCTTATAGCATGATAATTAGGCAGTTCGTTTGGCTTTAATAATCAGGTTTATGAAGAAAAACTTCATACTCATTTGTATCCTTGCCCAATTTGCACAACCTGGCATAATGCAGTTATTGAAGCTACTGGGCATGGTTAAAAATTAAGACAGCATCACACAATTATTCCAGATATTACAGGCTCTGACAAGTAAAGAATTTTCAGTCCTGCCACAAATAAGCTACATATTGATTATTGACCATTTCTGACATGCCATTATGAGCAAAAATTTTAAAAACTAATACATAGGTTTAGAATTAATAAGTACAAATGTATTCTGACAGTTATGAGTTAATTATACTTTCTATTTGCAAAATTTCCTCAACCTTAACACAAAATAAGAAAAAAGTGACATTTTAAGAAATTTGCAGGATTTCCTAGAATGAAAAGAATTTCCCAGGTTAAAAAACAGCTGGTATTCCAGTATCCAGTTAGAGAAACCCTAATTGTAGTTGTATATATTTATGTTTAGTATTGATTTTACTTTATTTGTTGTTATTATTTGTCTTTTTTTGATGATATGAAACCGTGCTTTGCTATTTGTTTATGCTTTTAACACAATATAGTGCTATAAATTAAGACACTTGGCGGATTTTCTCATCTTTATTTAGTTGAAAACGTCCAGTCCCTACAGTAACCACCGCCCGGTGGTTACTGTAGGGACTGGACGTTTTCAACTAAATAACCTGCGGTCCACCGCCCGGTGGTTACTGTAGGGACTGGACGTTTTCAACTAAATAAAGATGAGAAAATCCGCCAAGTGTCTTAATTTATAGCACTATATTGTGTTAGAAGCATAAACATTATTTGTCTTATTATTTTTTGAATTATTTTTAAATTAGTTTTCAGTTGTGCATTCTTTTTTATTAGTTAATGGTCCTATCTCTATGTTTAAAACATGTGTGTTCCAAAACATTGGCATTCTGTTGTATATTCTACTTGTGGAAGATCATTAAAAATGATCGAAAAGGTTATAGTTATTAAAAATGTTTGTTGTGTTTTAAAGTTGTTGGAGTGTGTCTAGTTTAAGAGCTGTATAAAAAGGAGTCTTAAAAGAATTTTGAATTCTTTAGATATGCTATTAATAAATTATACACTACAGTCAGGGACATTATAAAACTAAATACTATTGATATACTTAATGGCTCAATATAAATGTTTATCTGTATGACATATAAAATATTTGTTTTATCAAAATAAAGTAAAGAAAGCATATTTTAATTGTAATATAAAAACAAAATAAACAATGAAATATAAAACAAAGATCAATAAAGAAGAATATATTGTTCTCAATTGAGTAATAACTACAAAGAATTAAATATTCAAGTGCTTTCAAGTTTAACTACTCATCTTCAAAATTTACAGAATTATCTGTTGCTATAGCTTAAACTTGAGAAAAATCATCACACATCCCTACTACAGCTATCTCTATCTCTATGGTAAAATAACCTTACAAAATAATACAAAATTTAATGATTATATAATTAATTACTCCAAAATTTCATCATAATCAATGCTGATTTTTTCTCAATATATATTAATTTAAATTTTGAGTAAATCAGACATTTAATTTCAGAACTTATAACATTTCATCTTTGAAGTAATGAAATTTCACAATAAGCAAATTCAAGAATAAATAAATTTAACTTTCAATTTTATAATATAATCAAGATGGATTGATGATGATGATAAACACAAAACCCAAATGGTTAGGAGTTGAAAGCTGAAATTTGGTAGACAGTTAGGGTATGCCACGATAATGCACAATAAGAATGAATTTTTCGAAACTCCCTCTGTGGGGAGAGGGAGAGGGTTAAGGTTACTCTAAAGAACTCACTTCTACTGTACTACTTTAGATGTGGTTTTTTTGTGTTTTTGCAGAAAATCGAATATATTTTTATACCCATCTAAAAATTCTCTGATTAGCCTCATAAGAGGGGGAACACAATTCTTGCACCTGTGAAAACAGGTAAGATCAGCCATATAACTATAAAGGTTATCTTACATAAGGGTTTATCACATTGAATGATCAATCTAACACATTTTAAAAATTCTTTATTCCTCTACTGTACACAATTTAAAGAATTTTTAAAATGTGTTTGATTGGGTACTCAGTGTGATAAACTCTTACTCTTATATTTACAAAGGTAAGATAACCTTTATAAATATAAATCAAGTACTAATAATATAATATACTAGAAGGGTTAGAAGTACAAAATAATCTAATAATCTTAATCTTTGATGCTGTTATTTTTTGCCCAAGCAATGCCAAGCTCATCAGTTAGTGATTTTATATTTTTCTGTATAAGATTCTTATTGCAAGAAAAAATACAAAAATATCATTAACAGTTCAATCATTACTATAATTCCAACTTATTACTTCAAATTTCACATATTATTATATGTTTACTTTTTAATGATATATATTGAAATATTTTATTTACTTTACATACGAGAATGAAATTCCATTTTAAGAATGCCACATTTTTGCTCTTTTGAAAAGTTCTGTCCATCAAATGAAGCAATGAAAATTATTACTTGATGGTATGTGGCCAGCCATTATGACTGATTTCTTATGCTGCAGTTTTGAGCATTATAAGAAAACTAAATATCTTCTTTTTATAAAAAAAAATTTTTTTACAGTTGACTATATTGGATAACTAGCTGTTACCAACAGCTTTTGCAAGCAAACCCCATTTATATTCAGTATTTCAACAACCATAGTAATTGGTTATATAACAATTACTGATATATAACACCTACCGCTGAGAACAATGAAAATTGCCGAGAATAAAATGAACTATTTTCAATTTGATCAATTTTCTGGAACGTTTACAATCGTTCTATAATCGAACCAATATGCAATAACAAATTCGAATTTAAAACAGTTCGAAAATTTTTAAAATTGAAATACATAAAAATATTTATAACATTGTCAGAAATGTTATTAATTTAATACACCTAAGTACTCGATGAAGACTAAAACCACTCCCTCTCCCGCCCGAGGAAGAATTTCGAAAAATCCCTTCTTAGTGTGCATTGCCATGGCATACCCTACTAAAANAAACCCTCCCTTGTAATTCCAGCATTTTGTTTACCTTTCTGACAAATAATTTTTTATAGTCTTTGCGAGACTGTCAGACGGACACTTGTTAAGTTTTGCGTCAGGGCTTATTTACAAAAAGTGAAAGTTTAACTGTCCCATTGGATATTTGTTAACATTTTAATACCAAATTTTAAATTTCATCAAGGCCTAGAAACAAGTAAGAGAATAGCAAAGGTAGAAAGTGGGCACAAGATCTAAAACGCAGATAAAAACAGAAAATCGCATCTAAAATAGTACAGTAGAAGCCATTCTTCCGGTTAAGCCTTAATCCTCTCCCTCTCCCCCCTGGAGGAAAATTTTGACAAATCCCTTCTTAGTGTGCGTTTTCATGACATACCCTAACTGTGTACCAAATTTCACCTCTTTAGGTTCCGCGGTTTGATCTGGGCGATGATGAATCAATCAATCAGTGACTCAGTCAGTCAGGACAAGTAATTTTATATATTTAAATGATTATAATACTAATGATATCATTATTATCAGATATTAGAGATGGGTGAATATCACTTTCCTCAAATTCAAACATTGACCAAATCAAATTTTTGACCACACCTATTCATTTGCTAAGAGAATATTTTTAGTAAAAAACTAATACAAGTACATGGCCGGTGTTATTCATTTAATAAAAAATATAAATTCTACTTTACAAAGATTACAATGCAACTTTACAATATAAAGATTTATCTTTGTAAAGTCAAATTTATATTTTTTATTAAATGAGAATATTTTTATTCACTAATGTTTTCAGTTCACTCCTATAGGCTATCATAAGATTTCTTAAAACCATTTATAGAAAATGTTTTATGAATAGAACATTTCATTTAAATTTTAATCTTTGAAATATTCTAAATACAAATTTAAATTGAAACAAATTAAATAAATAACTTATGAAATATAATGTTAACATTAAATAAAAATAAATCTAAAAATATACAATGTTAACAAAATGCAAATAAATATTATTATATTATTATAATATATATAGATATTAGAGATGGGTGAATATCACTTTCCTCAAATTAAACATTAACCAAATTATATTTTTGACCACATCTATTCATTTGCTGAGAGAATAGTTTTATTCACTAATGTTTTCAGCTCACTCCTATAGGCTATCATAAGGTTAACATTAAATAAAAATAAATCTAAAAATATACAATGTTAACAAAATACAAATAAATATGCAAATAATAATAAGAAAAATACATAATAAAAACTATGATAGTGTAACAGGAAAGTCAAATATTATGCGTATTATGAGAGTTTACTTTTCAAAAATAATTTAATTGCAACATCTGATACACTATCTGAAGATGCTATGCTGATAGGCAGAATTATTCAATAATACATTGGATGTGTTGAATGAAAAAACTTTATAATTGATGACAAATTGATTTATGCCCAAGAAAAGTGTACAGAAGGAACTTTTGAAGCAGTTAAAGATGACTCACATCAGATGACTATGTACCTGATGAAAAAAATATAGAATGAAGAAATATATTTCACTGGAATATAAAATCAAAGTTTTAAAAGTAGCAAAAGCCACCCTAGGTGGAAACTACAAACATTACAAAAAAACAGATGTAATCATTTGAAAAAAATGGATAATTTAAAATTATGGGAAAAAGATGTTGAACGTAGTGGAACTATTTTTGATAAATATCATTTGATTGATTCTTGGACGTACAACCACTTTGTTGAAATGAGACAAAATTATCAAAAAAACAAAAAAAAATCAATAAATAATAAATAAATGAATGAGTAAATAAATAAATACATTATAAGTATTTATGAATTAAAAAACAATGGAAAAAAAATATACACAACAAGAGAATTGCATGCAAGCATACGAATCAGGAGCATTACCACTCATGCCACAGCATGCTCAAGCACGAGTATGCGTAACTTATATAAAAAGTGCTAAAGAAAACTTTAAGTTCGTTTTTCTCGATTATATTTGAGTGTTCACTTTAGTATTTTATAGGTAATACACTCACATGATGTACTACCTCCACACTAAAGATCTTCAAAATCTGTTTCCCCAAAGCCATAGGGTCTTCTTGTTAGTGAACTTAACTTATGTAACTTTGGTTAATAATTTATTTAATANAGATTTTTATTTAAGAAAATAAGAATTCAGGATTTAGTGTACTTCTTTTTTGTCACAAATTAAATCAGAGAAGCTGAAGAGATGAGGTCTGTATGCAATGGCAGATTCAAGGTGATTGACACAAATTGACAACCAATTTGAACTTCAAAACATTTATGAGAACAAACATGATTTATTATGCCATTTTCAATAAAATTATTGTGCATGTGTTAATAAAATTTTTAAGTTAGTCCCATTTGAGTCTTCTGGAACCACTACTGTGACTATGCAGCTTTGTGTAGTCACAGTAGTGGTTCCTTCTTATACATTTAGATGGCCAACTCTCATAGAAATCTCTTGAAATTAATTTCAACTACAGCACTCATATGAGCATGAAAAGACAACTGATTGCTTTACAAAAAAGCTAATTACCAGGAATAATTCTTTTAACAACTAACTAAAATTGCATACATTATTTTTAATATTTGTTAATTTTGTATAATGCATTCTAAAATATTGAAGTCTTATAATTAATTATATTGATGACATTTCTTCTTATGAAATTACTAATCTAATATAATATATATTTAAAATTTTAGTAGCANTCAGGAGCATTACCACTCATGCCACAGCATGCTCAAGCACGAGTATGCGTAACTTATATAAAAAGTGCTAAAGAAAACTTTAAGTTCGTTTTTCTCGATTATATTTGAGTGTTCACTTTAGTATTTTATAGGTAATACACTCACATGATGTACTACCTCCACACTAAAGATCTTCAAAATCTGTTTCCCCAAAGCCATAGGGTCTTCTTGTTAGTGAACTTAACTTATGTAACTTTGGTTAATAATTTATTTAATATTTATTATTTAATCTGTTTTCTTTATTTCAATATAATAATGAATTAATAAAATAAAACAAAAAGTAAAAAGAAAAATACAGTGGGCAATCGGTTAACAAACAGTTTGGACAGCGAAAAAATCGAATAACGAACACTTTTGCAAAAGTTTTTTATGATCGGACAACAAACACTTCACTGAACAAACACAAAAAGAAGTGACAGAAAATAACAAATACTGATTGATTTTCCCTTGTCTTCAGGTAACAATTTGAAACCTTTTGGAGCACGGGAGACGTCACTCAATCCAATACTGATTGGATAGTATTCCTCCAAATTTTGAAACCCTCCCTTGTAATTCCAGCATTTTGTTTACCTTTCTGACAAATAATTTTTTATAGTCTTTGCGAGACTGTCAGACGGACACTTGTTAAGTTTTGCGTCAGGGCTTATTTACAAAAAGTGAAAGTTTAACTGTCCTCTCAGATATTCGTTAACGTTTTAATACCAAATTTTAAATTTCATCAAGGCCTAGAAACAAGTAAGAGAATAGCAAAGGTAGAAAGTGGGCACAAGATGTCTGATGTTGCTAGGCAGTATGGCTTGAACAGGTCTACAGTAAACACAATCTTAGCTATGAAAGATACATCAAGAAGTCTCAAGCTGCTAATGGAGTAATGAAAATTGCATCTGAGAAATAAAGAGCATTACAGATGGAATGGAACCTGAAACTGATCTGACGACAGAAGAACTCCAAAACTCTCAAATGAACACCAAGAAACTCAGCAAGATGTGTTTTCTTTTGAAAAAGAGGACCAATGTCAACATCTGTTACTAAAGATCTTTTGAAGAAGTGGGAGGATGTCAGAACAATAATCATCCAAGTGTCATCAAAACCAGAATCAGGTTAATGGGGTTGGGGATCTCTACAATTACAATACTATTAATTACTTCTGAAAAATCCTGAAAAGAGAAAAGCACTCGACATTGGACAGATTCTTTAACCCCAAAAACGGAAAAAACATGACTAATAAAAGTGCAAGACTGCATATATATGTATTTTTACTATTACATATAAATAAACATAGTAAAAAAGTATATATTTTTTATTTTTTGGAGTCTCTGGAATGAATTAATCAAATTCCCATTAAAACTATGGTAAATCGATAATCAGTTAACGAACAATTTGAATAACAAACAAAGTCTTGGAACAGATTATGTTCATTAACTGATCACCTACTGTAATTTACTAAATTTTAATAAATAAAATTTCAAACCTTTAATTTTTACTTTGTTTTAAAAGTAGCTTTTTTTAGGTACTCTTGTCTCAACTACAATAAATTAATAAATAATTGTTCTCATTTTCACCTACTAAAGATTTTTATTTAAGAAAATAAGAATTCAGGATTTAGTGTACTTCTTTTTTGTCACAAATTAAATCAGAGAAGCTGAAGAGATGAGGTCTGTATGCAATGGCAGATTCAAGGTGATTGACACAAATTGACAACCAATTTGAACTTCAAAACATTTATGAGAACAAACATGATTTATTATGCCATTTTCAATAAAATTATTGTGCATGTGTTAATAAAATTTTTAAGTTAGTCCCATTTGAGTCTTCTGGAACCACTACTGTGACTATGCAGCTTTGTGTAGTCACAGTAGTGGTTCCTTCTTATACATTTAGATGGCCAACTCTCATAGAAATCTCTTGAAATTAATTTCAACTACAGCACTCATATGAGCATGAAAAGACAACTGATTGCTTTACAAAAAAGCTAATTACCAGGAATAATTCTTTTAACAACTAACTAAAATTGCATACATTATTTTTAATATTTGTTAATTTTGTATAATGCATTCTAAAATATTGAAGTCTTATAATTAATTATATTGATGACATTTCTTCTTATGAAATTACTAATCTAATATAATATATATTTAAAATTTTAGTAGCAATTTTTTAATATTTAAAACAAATTTAAAAACACAGATTAGAAAAAATACTTTTTTATTTTGTTTTTATGTAAACATACAGTTTAAATAAACAATATATAAAAATATTTTCTAAAATTTTCTATAAATAGGTCTAATAAGTTTTTCTTCTTACGACTGAAAAAAATCTTTGTTTTAATTCTTTAGTCATATGTTTTGAAACAAATCAAACCTGGATACCATTACCATTGATTTTCATCTACAAAGAAAAAAGTAAATAAATAAACAAACAACAATTTTTATTCATAAAAATACATTACAAAATTAATATATTAAAATAAAACAATATAATTAATTCAAAAGAATCAATATATTGAGCCCTTCCCGCCAATTTATCTTAATCAACAAAAAATAAATTTACAGGAAAAGATTTTTTAAAATTATTTTCTCTTACACATTAGCTGTGAAGTAAATTTGTTGTATATAATACATTTTTAGGCTATTTCATCTAATAAAAGTACTTTTCTTATTTTTTTAAAGTATAAAGGCATGTTTTGGCAGTTACAATACTTTTGCTATCATTATTACAGGTCCAAAAAGACTAAAGTGGCACATGCTTTGCACTTGATGAAATTTAATTTGTGTTAAATCAGCTGATTCTGTACATAAAGAATGCAGACGACAAGAATCTTCAGAATCTGCATAACCAGAACTACAAAGAAAGGCATCTGTTTGATATGGAAAAGAGTCAGTTGATCTCCTGAATGAACAGTATTTGTCTGTAAATAATCTTCATTGAACATTGCGTGTACTGGTTGCGGTAAGTTTGCATTAAATTGCTGAAAATGGAAAGTCCTGGTTCCAAAACAGAAATCCCATAATTAGGATCTTCTGTTTTATTTTCTCATATGATGATTTGATTATCAAGATCCATCAAAGTATATGAGATGTCGTTTGAATCACTATCACTGTATGCAACAAGTGTGGCAGTTGTAATCTGACTTGAAACAGCTCTTGGTAAATCCATGTTTAACAGAAGATCTTTGCTAATAACTTATAATTTATCATTAAATTTAAACATGTTATGATTTAAGTGATCTAATTACCAAAAAACTCAATTTTGAAAACAAGAAAAGTTATTTATCTGTTGGAAATCAAAATATAAATGAACTAAGATGTGCAGCACAATCTGGCAAATATTTTTTATAAGTGACGTTTATGAGAAATTGTGATAAATTTACCTAGTTTTTTATGTCGCATATGATATAGAGTAAATGTAAACAAAACTTATAATAAAATTCTCTTCTTCCTAATTTTTTAAAGGTCTGTAATGTTACAAGAATTCTGTGACATGATTTGAAGTGCATAGTAACTTGTTTGAGACAAAAAAAACATAATTTTGGCAAAATTGTTGGTTACGATAAATTGGCGGGAAGAGCTTGATATTAGTATACAATATGATTATCTAATGTTAAGTAAATAACACTGTATTATTAATATAACTGAATATCCAGAATTGATAAACAAAATACTTATTTATTATACTGGCTTTTTTGTTTAATTAATCTGTAATTAATATCAAAATTGTTAAGAGACATAAATACGTAGATTAACAATTTATCCAAATTCATATTTTGTGTGTAATATATTATGCAAAATATATTATCAATATATATATATAATATATGAAATATAATTTGTGCACTTAAATAATCATCTTTAATTAATGCAATAACAAATATTTAGGCCTAATAGGAGAATAAAGAATAAAATTTACCTTTTTTTATCTTGTGGAAATTGGAACAGAGATTTCTCATTTTTAGTTTTTCTTGTGTTACAGACTTCAATACATTTGCAGACTTTAAGCATATAGGTAGTTTCCATTTTACAATCTAATTCATTACTGCATTGGAAGAGATGATATTAATAAAACATTGCCATATGCATGATTTAGTGAATGACTGTTTTCTTAATAAATCATCATTAAGAGCAGATGCTGTATTGTTGTTTGTTTGTAGCTGTGTATAAGTTCATTTTTATTAATTTTGGTGGTTTCAAAAATTTCATGTATTCTTTCAACATTTCTAAAAGAAGAGATGATACCGTTACTGTTACGAACAACAAAAAACAACATAAATCAATAACTTGACAAAACAAGTACAAAATTTCACAACCAACAACTGCCTACCCTTAACCATTAACCGGTGCGAAATTCTTTAAAATCGGCGAACGTTTTCGATTCCCCTCCTGGGATCTTCTTCAGGCTTACTTCTTTATATCTTTCGTTATAACCGGATTCTTTAATTCGAATGTTTTTGAAAAAACGTAACGTGCTATTTTTCGAAAAAATTCCGAAAACGGAAGGAATCCACTTGTTATTTCAAATGTAATTTTCTACCAATGGGGAATCATTGTGTGCATTACGTCATAAAACTTGTCTTATAAACTATATTATGATTTATCGTCAATTAAAAATTGCCATGCTGCAGAGAGATTTATTTCTTCTTTGAAATTAATGCATGCGGATTTACGATCGGCTTTAAATATTTCCAGTGCCTCCAAAGTTCTTAGTTGTTCCGTGTGTTGGGTGGTGCGAATAACANCCTTTCTTCGATGAAGCGCATGTTATTCGCACCACCCAACACACGGAACAACTAAGAACTTTGGAGGCACTGGAAATATTTAAAGCCGATCGTAAATCCGCATGCATTAATTTCAAAGAAGAAATAAATCTCTCTGCAGCATGGCAATTTTTAATTGACGATAAATCATAATATAGTTTATAAGACAAGTTTTATGACGTAATGCACACAATGATTCCCCATTGGTAGAAAATTACATTTGAAATAACAAGTGGATTCCTTCCGTTTTCGGAATTTTTTCGAAAAATAGCACGTTACGTTTTTTCAAAAACATTCGAATTAAAGAATCCGGTTATAACGAAAGATATAAAGAAGTAAGCCTGAAGAAGATCCCAGGAGGAGAATCGAAAACGTTCGCCGATTTTAAAGAATTTCGCACCGGTTAATGGTTAAGGGTAGGCAGTTGTTGGTTGTGAAGTTATACAACCCGGTGTGGTAAGAAAGCATATTAATCAAGTACAAAATTATAAGCAGTTATAAAGCTGGGCAAACTGTTAAAGATCTTTGCACCAAATATTCTATAAGTTCTATTGATTGTACTATTTTGAAACAAAAGAAAAATATTTAAAAAAAAATTAAAAATCCTGAGAATTTTCTCAACAGATGCACCAGTACAACATCTAATCAGCCTATGGAACAAACTGAGCATTTGGACAAAATAATATTTAAAGAAGTGATTTTGTTTATTTTTTCCTTGAAAATAAATTAATTCATGTTAAAAATATAATATTTTTATTTTTTAATTATAATGCAAATATAATACTAATAAAAATTTTGTTGTCAAATATTTTTGTTGTTTTTCAACATTTTCCTATCTAAAATCCATATGCAAGAATGTAATTTTGCATTATGTATTTATTTGTATGAAAAATTAGTTTCCACTTTACAAATAACTTCTAGGAACCAATTAACTTGTAAAGATGGAAACTACCTGTATTTTATAAAAGCTAAAATAACAAATTTAGCATACAACCAACTTTTTTACTAATAGTTCTGGAACATGCTCAAAGTGCTATGCTATGATTTCACTTTTGTGACAGAGTTGACCATCTTAGTGTATATATATTCTTTCACTGTATCTTTGGCATAATACAGGAGATATTGATAGAATTCAAATTTATCTTTCATCAATATAATATTTGGGTTATTTATGAATAGTATTCACCTATCTCTATCCAACATCATTCAAATCTACAGAAAAACCAATTCTCCTTGTTCAAAGGACACGGTTACATTGACATAATAAATCTTCACTATAAACCACAAAAGTTTTCCTTGAAAACCATAAAAAATTTAACATTAATAATAACTGCAGAATGTTGAGTCTAGATGTTAAAAATATGTATCCATCTATACATAAAAAATTTATAATTGATACATTAACTAACTTAAAATATGATAATTGGGTAACTGAACTGGTTCAATTTGTTTTAAATAATGATTATTTTATTTCTAATACCAAATTTTTAGACAATTGAATGGTATCTTCATGGGTTCAAGTACAGGCCCTAAACCTGTACTTGAACCCATGAAGATACCATTCAATTACTAGCTGAATTAGGTATGATAAAAAATAGATCAAATTATTAGAAACCTCCATGGAATACTTGAATATAATAGGTATGTATATGATTATTTCATCATTTATGATAATACTCTAACCAACCCTCAAACAATCCTTAACTGTACCACGTAGTAATTATCATAACTTTTGACTCTAAAAATTGAAAATAATGGTATTTTACCTTTTCTAGACATCATAGTCCAAAGATTTCATAACAGCATAAATTTTAAAAGTACATTTAACCATGTAATGTAGGTAAAGTCGTTAATTATTATTCCAGTACATCTACGTATATCAAGAGAAATATATTTAACATGTACTGTACATCACAAAAATTACAAACACTTTAAAACAATCTTTAAAGTCCAGAAACAAAGATTTTTTTACAAAAAATATATATTTTATGATGATTCAATTTCTCCTGTATGTAAGTAGGGTGTCAATACAAATAATTTAAAACAAACTACATGAGATTGACCTAAGATCACAAGTTCCTATGTAGTATTTATCTTTAACTCAATATCCTTGCCAACGTAGAATGATCTAGTTTATGATTAGTATGGACTACTGAATTATAGACTAACGTTCAGTGATGAGTCCAATTTCTATCTGACAGAAATTGAATTATGTTAATTAATATGCCCTGCAAAGAGCTGAAGAGCTCACCTTGGTTTAACTAATAAAAGGACACATACATCTGTAATACCGGGAATCATAATTTGAGAGAAAATCACATATGAAAAGAATTGTCCAATTTGATTATTATTTCAGCTACAATAGGCTTTATATAATGAATATAAAATGATAAATTCACTGTTTATACCATTTAACTCTACAATCCAAAAGATATTTTTAATATGATAATACCAAGCTTATATAAACAGCAATAAAAACATACTACATAAAACTGGATTAATTAAGTCTAATGAATATAGAAATATCCAGCACAAATTATAATCACTAAAACTGATGAAAAACAAACATTTTTGATGATTTTTAAATTGTCATCTTCAGGTTAAAGAGAGTCGAATATCAATGTGAAAATTCAACGTGTTATATCTAACGAAACACCATTCTAAAGTGCATTTTTTTTCAACAAATATATTTATAAATAATATGTAGCCCAAAATGTAGCCTAATGCACCAAATGATTTTTTTATGCCAAACTAAAAAAAGATAGACAAATTTGGCACAAAGTTTCCAAATCTTGCAACGCTGAAAGGAATGTTAAATAAAGCTAGAGTTGGTATTCAAAGGATTATAGGCCAAAATTCGGAGAAAGGACAGAAAGGTCAAAAAATAAAGAAGTGAAAAGGTTAAATAGACCTTCTGTTATGCAAATATTTATCCTTAATTTTTCAACCTTTCTCACTTCTTTTTATCTTTTGGCCTTTCTTTTCTTTCCCCAAATTTGGGGCCATAATTCTTTGAGTCACTACTCCAGCTTTATTTAGTATTTCTTCCTCATTCACAGATTTCAAGTATTTGAAAATATTTCCTTTCTATTAAAAAATAAAATGTGTAAAGGTTTACGGCTTTGTGAAACTTCTTTTTTGAGGTTTATGCCGTTGAAATAAATAAATAATAAAAAAATTTGTCAGTTTTGTTTACACATTTATTGGGCTGCATTGGAACTTGCCTTGGGCTGCATGCAGCCTGCGGGCCATGGATTGGACACCCCTGCTTTAGAATTAATTCTAAACTTTAATCAGTTGTTCTTTATAAATCCAACAAATTACATAGTAATTCATAGTATTTCATAGTCTAACAATTTCCATTTCTGTCAGTTTATAAACCTAAATTTTGGCAAAGGTTTTAATCCAAGTACAGAATTCACTACAAATGCATAAAAATGTATCAATCACAAAAAATTTGCATGTTTATAAATATAAAAATAAAACAAACATAAAACATAAATACAAATTTATTTCAAAAATTAAATATCATAACAAATGTTTCCCAATGAGATACAAGTTCATAAAGTAATTAATCAAGGATTTCAACAAACCCGGACATAACCCCGATTTTTAATGAGGCACGGGTCATCCGCACCACTCGTCAACATGAACATCTAAGAACTTTGGAAGCGATGGAAATTTACAAAGCAGATTGCAAACCAACCTGCATCAATCTTAAAGAAGAAATGAATCTCTCAACAGCGTGGCAGTATTTATTGGTGGATGAATCGTAATTTATTATACGATACACCAGATTATTATGGGATGCACACATCGTATATCCACTAGTTAATTATTTTTAGAAACGGCACGTGATTATAAAATACGCATGATTATTATAAGATGCGCATAACATATCTCCACGAATATAAATTATAAAAAAATTATAATTCAGAAAAACACGTGATTACCTTCCTTATTTGAACTTCTAGAAACAGAGCATGTTCTTATTTTAAAATATTCGATTTAAGAATCCAGTACATTAAATTTGGCCTGAAGAAGAGCCCAGGAGGGGCATCGAAAGCGTTTGCCAATATTAGTTTGGAATTTTCACGCCAGATATAGGTTGAAGACTATACGTATTTGTTCATAAAGTAATTCCAAATAGAATTCATTTCCAAGAAACAAAAACTATTCAGTTTCATTCTCCATATTTCAAAATATTTGGTTATATATGTGGTTTTTGTCTTTTTTTAGCAAATAATAGCAAAAAGTACTAATCAGATATCTGGTAAATATTGAAAATAAAACAAAATTTCAAATCAAAATTCTGAATTTGTCTCAGATCATTTGTGATATGAAAAATTTTTGCATTGTGCTAAAGAAAGATGCCAATGACTAATCCTAGAACTTAACTGACAAACACTATAGTAAACATGAACATTTTTAAAGCAAGAAGAATTTGAAGTAATTGTTAAGTTTATAGTGTAGATTTCAAAATGGAATACTCTAGTAATATTGCATCAAGTACACAACTGAATCTTTTATTGGCATTTTATAGATTTCAGGCATATCCATCATCCTAAAAAATAACGACACTTGGCCTTGCAGCTCGAGCCTCCTCATCAGTAATAATCTCTATTACAAAGCCTTTGCAAACTTTGTGGCAAGACTCATCTCCAGCAGGTCTACTCATTGGCTCCCCTTTCTTTTCCCCTTTAGCTGTGTAAAACAATGCTGTGTGGTTCGTTATCTTCTGTGTAAAATTTAATGCGCAATCTTATGTGTACTCTTTCATCATTTATTATGCTTCTCCCATGCATGAACCCTTTGTATATATTGTCTTTATGTCTAGCAATTAGCACCCGGCAATGGCTAACATGTGATCTTCATCCTTCTCCATTTTCCCTCCTTCCCTCTATCCCACTCTCTTCCATGTCCACCTCCTTTCCTTCTCAGGTTATGCCTTTCGGTGCAGCCTGGCTTTCTCAACTAACTATACCCTTGATTTAACAGACCCTGTTTTAAATGTACTTTGAATATAATAAACAAAAAATCTGTCCTATATGTAAAATTTAAAACCTTTTTTTGGAACGAGCCAATGAATATAAATTACTCAATATATGTTATAATCAAAGTTGAAAAGCTGAAGTCTCCTTTTTGCCCTGTGCAAGTAATGAAAAGGTTCTCCCTTTTCATTATTTGCACAAGAGACTGAAAGTATCACAGGTTGGTTCTTTAAGTTTACAATTGTTTGGATGAGATATTAGCCATTTCCCTTTATTTTACCTCTGAACACTTTTTTTGATAGTTTCCCCCTTTTGCCCTTAAATTGGGTATTTTTCTATTTGTATTTATAAAATTGAAAATAAATTTTTAAATAATGTTTTTTGATATTTAAATACTTTCTTTGGTGCAAAATGATATGAACAATTCTATTGTTCACAAAGGTATAATGGTAATATGACAACTTACTGAAATCAAAACTAAAGGAGTTAGAGTAAATAGTTTTAAAGACAAAAAAAATATGACCAACAATAGTTTTTGAGATATGAACTGTGTGATGTTACCATAAATTTGGATGAAAAGCATCTTTCTTTACAGGTTAAGCAGCACATTAAATATATTTTGAATATTTCCAACAAGAAACAACAACAAAAAGATGAGACAGCATTTTATTTTGGCATCATTAAATTCTGCACAGGACAATGCAGCAAGAAGAATGAATTTTAATGTGAACTGGCTACAGTTTTAATACACTCGGGGATTGCATTTAACAAGGTAAATCATCCAGTATAAAAACTTTCTAGAAAAAGTACAAAGCATTCAATCCCTAACCAAAACATGCTAACAAAAAACTATGTGCAGACTGCATATGAAGCAACTTTCAAAAAAATACAAGAAATAGTAAAAAAAAATAATGTTCAGCAGATACATCCAACAGATACCTGCTGAACAATCTTGTCAGACTGTTAACAGGGAAGCTATTACAATCCATGTTGTTAAGACTTCACAAATTAGAAAAGACAAATTCCACAACTGTTATGCATGTCTTCAATGATGCATGTGCCAAAGTGCTGTCATTCAGTTTGAAAAAGTCGGTTACTTATAACTAGGGTTACAGGTTTCTACATATGAATTAAAGGAATGAATAATACTACCATTTTCCAACTTTTAGTCTGTCCATCCCATCCCAAAAAAGTACAAGTGAATGATATTTTAGTTAATTCCTAAACATTTTGTCTGTAATTTTACATCTTAATTTAAAAATTATAATTTTCATATTGACTATAAATATTTGCAATTTTAGTTTAATTTAGAATATAAAACATTTAGTGATAAACCATAGCTTTCTATAAGTAAGGATATGGACTGATATTTAAGGATAGTAATATACCTGTTCAAAAATCTACTACTGCCATTACACAATACAGGCATTGAAAAATGAAAATGAAAGACAAATTGTATCCTTTTTCATTTTAATAAAGGAATTAAATAAGTGTCTGGCAACCTTAATTGTAACAGACCAGGTGTACTGTACACACTAAGTGCATACTTAAATATGAAGTTGATGTATCTGAATCTAAGACATTGCCTCAGATTCAGATACATCAACTTCATTGCTCATTGCCTTAACAGGATAGGCTTATGTGAAACAATTAAGACAGAATTACTTTGGGCCAATGATTTCATTTCAGAAATAAAAAAAACTGATTAAAAGGTTTAGAGAAAGTACATCTATATAAAGAGAACTAGTTTGCCACTCCCAAAACATCCTGTAATAACCAAATAGGGCACATGAATTTAAGTGGCTTGTTTTTATGCTGAAAATTTCTCATCTATAGGAGCATTCATTCATAAATTGAATAAAGTCTTCAGCAACAACAACAAAATTCAAAAAGTCAAGAAACCATGTTAAAGTAACTCTACACTGTTCATTCACACAAATTCCTGTATAGTTTAGTTTCTAAGAAGAGAAAAGGAAAGCAGTCTGTCTACTGAGAAAATCTGGAGTATATTCCAGATATTCTTAGTAGACACAGAGGGTATTCCAGTTTCATAATCAAAACACAAATCCTGAGTATTTGCAGTCAGAAAACCTAGAATTTTTAGTTGAACACCAAATATGCTTCTCTCACACATGTGGAGAGATTGTTTTTGCAGTTCAAAGATTTACTTTCCTTGCACCATTTGTAGCTGACCATGAAGAATATAGAACAATTGTGTTTGCACGTACAATGTTTTCTGTTTGTAAACTACAAAACTGATGAAAGTGATCAATTCATATTTTCTTTCTATCATTTTCTTGAGTTTTATGTGTTCTATGTATACTATAATGTGCAATAAAATGGTTTTATTTTTATATCTGTTATTAGCCTTATCAAGCACATCATTCATTATTTTGTATCTAATTTTTCTATTTTTCATAAGACTCCTTCTAGAGTCAAACTTCATTCTTGAAGAAATAGAACCAAGACTTTTTCTTTTACCAGAGCCAATATTCTGCAGTGATATTGTCTTGTTACATTTTTAGTTCTTTTTTAAAAATTTTTTCACAAAAATTTTAACATATCTTGCACATATTAAGTTTGTTATTAATATATATTTTTATAACACATTAGATTTAAAGTTCATCATTCCCAAAAATCCATTTTGGGAATAGTAAACCTTTCCCCAATTAGTCAAGTTAACAGTTTACTATATATACACTGTATATGTAATCTGAACCTGAGAAGTAATGATAATTGACTTCACGTACAATATATTATTATAGTTTATGTGAATATTAACCACATGAAAACCATAAAAGCCATTTCGGTCATTTGAAAGAGCCAAGATACTTGTAAAGAGGAAAAGTTAAACTGGCTATGATAATCAATTTAATTTCTTCTCTCTATATATATTTGAATAGCAATTATCTTATGCAAGAAGATGCCCATATTAGAGATCTTGTTTAATCATTATTCTGGTTATTTGTAATGATGAAACAAAAATAAACATTAGATTTTCTTGTAAGTTAGATGAGAGTTGAAATGTATAAAAAAATAAATAAAAACAAGAAGTTACGAAATTAATCCTAAACTTTAGAACAGATGACAGTTAGTTCTGTTCAATAATAGTGTATGGTTTCTTTCCATAACGATAAGAGATATTTTATAAAGTACAGGAATGTAGAAGTAAACTAAACCATTAATTTCCCAATTTATTTCCAACATATTCCTTTTAATTTTTGTTCCAGTGATTTTTTTTAATTATAATTAAAATTACACTTTCAATCATACTTGAGTTTATTTATTAAAAATCTATTATTAAAATGAATTAAATGAGTAATTTTAATTAGGAAAACTTTTGTTTTTTTTCAAAGATTCCTCCTTTATTGAAGGATTTTTAATATTTCTATAATTGAGAGTATAATTTTAATATTAATTCTTGTTCTCAACTATAAAATTTATAATAAAAAGAAGACAATTTTAGGATTAAAGGATATTAAATATAATGTGAAAAGGAACTGTAAATTCAAATAAAGTTAAAAGGATGTTTCCAACACTAAGCAAATGCAAAAAAATTGCATCTTCTCAAGATTACTTTTGACAGTACTGCAAAGTTCCATCATTGTACTATGTAATTTCTTTAAATTTATAACCCTAGAACTTAATTCCCAAGCACTACAGTAAACATTAAAAAAAAAAAAAAACAGTTTATTTTAATGCAGATTGCATATTTCCAAATAAATAGTAAATGTGGTCTCTAAAAATATAAATTTTTGGCATAAATAACAAAAAACTGGATTAAAAATGTTACTTTTGATTTTATTTTCATTCCATCTAATGTGATCATGTCTGTTTAAAGCAGAGGAAAACATTTGTTTTCATTAAAATTTATCTGTTTTTATGCAGATTATAGGTGTATATTTGTGTTTATTAGTACATTAGATCAGTATAATAGCAGCAGCTGTAAATGAGCACTACACAAATGTTACTTTTTGATATTGGAGATTAAACTATTTGTTAATAGTTATTAAAAAATTATGATGTAAAATTAATAATAAGAGCTTTTTACAATTTTAAAATATTTATATAAAAACAAAAACATACAAATGGAAAATCTTTTATCTAGTAGTATATCAATTACATACAGAAAAATAACTTTTAAGAGAGTGTGAAGAGAGTTCTTTGGCCAATTATATTTCATATAACATTGTTTACAAAAACAAAGGTATGAAATAAATACATTTAAAGAAAAAGTTGTAACTAAACAATCATCATCACTAAACCTGATATATTTTAAACCTATACACCAACCAATACCAAATATTATTGGGCTAGAAACAGCTGTAATATTGATATTATAGCTGTTTCTAGCCGGATATAATTTGGCATTGGTTGGTGTATAGCTTTAAAAGTTGTAACAGTTAGTATACAAATGTTTGAAATCTAGATGACAAATAGCCTATTTATAAATTACAAAAAAAAACATGAATTAAGATAACACTTTTATATAAATGAATCAAGCATATTCCTAAAACTCTTCTAGCTTCAAAAGAAATGTATTTAGTCTTAAACTAACAAGTAAAATTTATTTGCAGCATGTAATATAATTTATAGTATCTTAAAGTACATATGCAATAGTTTCTAAAATGCTATATTATTTTTAATAAAGTATTTTAATATGTTTAAAATCTAAATACATGATTACTTTTATTGCTGTTACTTTTTGAATAATATATGAGCCATTCACAAGCCAAATCGATTAACTCTACATTTCGAAGATTTTTAAACTTTAGTGTCAAAGCACTTGATACACTCATAACTTTTTATATTCATAATAAGTTTCCCTAATAATAAGGATCAATGCCACTTAATGACAAAATTTTATTGGACATCAAAACAAATTTTATTTATTTCAGAAGCCAATCTAATTAACTCCACACTATAATGTAAATCCACCAGTGCACACTGCAGCATTGCAATTGCAGTGTGCACTGACCAGTGCCTTGTAGATAACGGTAAATTATTTAGTTATCTCATCACAAAAAGTAAGTAAAAGAAATTAGTTAGTTACAGTCCAACTGCTGCAGAAGTAAGTATATTAGTGGATTATTGAACAATTTAAAATTTGGTGGCAATTGTTTTTAGAAAAAAGAAAACTTATACCATTACATCAAGATGGATGAAACTAAAAATGTTTCACTCCTCCTATTAAACATGATTCTTATAAAAATTTAAGAACAATTCAACATGATGGGACAAAGAAGACATCATTTATGTTGCTGAATAATCAATTTCAACAAATTAATAACCACCATTTTTACTAAACCACCATTTTTAATAAACACAGAATAGTTATTATTCATTTTTGTAAAAAATCTCTAATAAAAAATGTACAATAATGAAGACTAAGTGAAGACTAAGTTTGATGTTATTACTTTTTTTACTTGCCAAATCTATTAACTCCCTCAATCATATCAAAACTGTATTAATAATAACAATTATGGCATATCTATGCGATTATGGCCTATCTTATACATTTTATATGTTGTTAAATCTACAATAATACATTCTACAATGTTTATTTGAATTTGTATTTTAAAAGGAATTTTAAAAAAGAATGTATATTATTTCGTCACTTTTTTCCATTTTTTTGTTTTATGGAGTTAATTGATTTGGCAAGTGAACGACAAACATCATTCAGACTAATTTTAAATAAGCTGAACAATTTTAATTTTGTAGAGATGCAATTCTCAGTTTATATTAGTCAATTGTCAATGACAGACAATTCTGTTTTAGATTTTGTCAATAAACCTAATTTAATTAGCAAAAATGATCAAAATACTAGATTATGATTAAAGTAATTAAAAGATTTAATAATAGCAATACGTATATTTGTAGAATAAATCTCATCAGAAAACTTTATATTTGTAAATTTACATTAATTTAATAATATTTTGATGTCTAAAAAAATCCATTCAAAATAGAATTCAAATTTACCATTCCTTGCCAAATGAAAATGCAATGGCAGTTATCCCATATGGAATTTAAGTAAAGTTTGCTCAGATATACTATTAATTTTGAATAGAATATAATTATAGCAATTGTCATGCCAACTGAAAAAGTTTGGTGTCAGCACCCTTCCAAATAGCACATAACTGGCCATATCTTCAAATTCATATTCTAATTGGAAACTTCTGGAATGAGAATGACATCACTGACAATAAGCAAAAGTTATACTATATTATCTCAAATATTAGATTATTACTGTAGTTTTAAATCCTATTCAGGCAACACAAATTTATATTTAATTACAATTTACAAATTATCAATTTCAAAAGATTGCAACATAAGCATATTGACAACTTTTGGAAACTTCACTAATTTATAGCAATAACAGCAACAACTATTCTAATAAATTTTATTCAGTTTTTATAATCATTAAATTATTTAATTAGTCCAATTAAGTAATTTAATGATTATAAAATTTAACCAAATTTTGCCAGATTTTTTGAAATTTTTTAATTATTAAATTAACTATCCACATTGTCAAGATAAACAAACCGCATGTTAAATGCTGTTTTTGTAAGTCACTTATTTGGAACTTAGGTACACTTTTATTACTAATTATTAATGAATGCAGTCTACCATATTGCTCTATACATCCATATTTGTTTTTTTCAGATAAAAACACTCAAGCTTGGAAATCTCTTAGGCCATTAAGTAATAAAATTCTCAACCTTCCTATAAACATACAAAAAAAATCAACTAAATTATATTCCAGTCACTTCATAAATATGTTTTTAAAATTATATTCAGTTTACATTCTAAACATTATATTTTATATAAATTTTCTATCAAACTATCATCATATTATAGTTTCTTTTGCTTTTCTTCTTTTACTTCAAATAATTGCATTAACCAAATGAATTACTAATAAATAAAAGCATTCTTATTAAAGTAATTCATTGTGGTAGATAATGCTTTGAAATCAATCCTGGAAAAAAATGACTGATTGTTAATAATACAATACATTTAAAAATTAAAATTTATCATTTTCAAATCAAATTTATTAAATAATGCTATCAATATCTTTTGTCAGTGTATTTTTTTTTTTGGTCTGTTATTTCATATATAAAACATACAACATAATATTAAATCTAAAGTATTTTTGAGAAATTTTGTCTCTCTTTAAAAACACAAATGTTAATACTGTACATTTTAATATGTTTTCTAACAAAAGAATAAAAAGTCAAACAAAAATTGTAATTGTAATTTAATTGCTATTATTCATTTATATATACTGTATTTGACAAACACTTTTAGTTTATATTAGAAAATAAATTATTATATATGCATAGTTTCAGAAATATAAAATGTAATACATTTTTGATATTATGCATTATACTATAAAACAAAATATTTTCAATAAACTTTTTCAGAATCTTTACTTTAATATGTAGCAAAATAACAACAAAATAGGCATCTTAACATAATTTCTAGTGTCTAAATAAACAAACTGTAAACTACTTCTATTATTCTATTTAAACTAGTATATTGATAATGTCTTTGAATAGATGGAAAAAGTGGTGTGCATACCAAAACAATTAATTTCTTGTAAGTAAAACTGTGGTATGTTATAAATTTTATGAGAAGACAAAACAAGTTAACAATGTTTTTTAAATGATAAACAACTTTTATCATTTCATTATGTTAATATGATCAAATGAAATGTACGTTGCTTTTAATCTACTCATAAATGAATTATCGTTATACCCATCACAGAATTAAATATGTCAAATTCATTTATATCATTCAATTTCAAATTTATTTCAGTCAAACATTGATTAAATTAATTTTTAAATTCCCACACTGGTTTAAATTTGACCCTTTTCATGGTATAATTGAAAAGCAACAATTCACAACATACAATCTTAACAAATCATGAAATGTAACAAAAGAAATTAGTAAATTTGATCAGAAAAAGTTTCATCATGGAAATACTAAACTGGAAAAATGAGATAGAAAGTAATCCTAAAAATTTTGTGGAATGAACAAACCACACAATTGTATTGTCCCAATATATCTCAAGACAGGATGACAACAACAGCTTTGTCCCGTCTTAGTATAAGATCGAAAACATTTAGCCAGAAATTAAGTATATTAAAGTCATTTACCGGCGATTTAAGGTTTTATTGCGTGTAATATCGACAACAGTCTCGCCATCTTTCCAAAGAACAGCAAAGCGAAGGGAAATTGACCAGACCAGTAGTAGACTGAATGGATGGTACCAGTAGTGCCATCCATTCAGTCAAATTTTCCAAGACAACCAATTCCAAGAAAGACAGACAGGAGAGAAATTAGAAAACACACAATATATTTGGTACAGAAACAGCCAATCTATGGGTAACTCAAAGACTTCATTCAAACTCTACCAATCATCATAGAGAGAAACTTTCTTTGATTCATTAAGTTTAGAACGATTAAGTCACAAACAAGTCAGAAATATAAGTTCTTTAGTATAATAAATGTTTATAAATATACACGAGAACAAATTTGATGGGAAAATTTTTTAAGTCCGAATTCGATAAAATTTTGTCAAATTTTCGACGAGTTAATCATGGAGGTTAATTTGGACAGAATTAGTCGAAAGGTAAGAGGATTTTGCGACAAAACTTACACGAAAGATTTGGAACGTATCTGAAACATAACACGTATTTTGAACGATACGAAAGAAATAAGCCATACTTGATTGCATTCATGTCTTTAGAAGCCATATTGGATTAGCCACACCTGGATATATTTAAGAAATTATCTAAATCCTGCCATGTGTTATATAGCAATGGTTAAGAGTTCTTAAAGAGAATAATAAAACGATTGGAGATTTGGTCGGTGGTGACATTTAAACTAATGCTAATAGCGTGAAAAATTAAAAAAATCAAAAAAGTCATTCATATTTATAAAAGCGTAGACGTTTCGATTAATTCGTTTCAAAATCGTTGAAGGGAAGAATATTTCGTTAATAGCAATAATTAATTGGAATTATTGTGTGGCCACCGAGGCCATTTCGATTCCCGAAAATAGGCATCTTTATAATAAGTTAATCCTTACCCTATACAGACGTATCTAAACCCCAATCGCTTCCTGTATTTCGATGTTTTATATTTAAAACATCCGATTTTCTATGGATATAAGTCAAGATGGCGGAATCGAGATGAGGACAATCATCCGATTAAATGAAATTCCTTTAAAATATCCAAACTGGTAGAATAATCTTTTCTCTTTAAAAACACACGTTTATAATAGGAATCCGAGGATTAATCCCTTCGCAACATATCGGTTCATCCCGGGTAGAAATAGTCACGTAAACAACATCCATTTTAACATATCCGATTCGAAGCGAAGATCATCATTATCATCATCATCATCGTAAAAAAAACCCCGACTTTTCAAACTGACCCGTCAGAGGGAGCAAAAGTCGCACCGGGGCACGTGACCTACGTCGAATGACGTCAAAGGACAACACGCGCGCATTGTTACGACGAACGATCCCGAGACGGACCGAGAAGACGCGAGAATGGCCGCTAGTCACACGCCACTTGCTAAAGGAAGGAATTTTCCTTCCACCTTTCTCATCTCCGATTTCCGGAGAAAATTGACCGAAGGACCAGAAATTGACCCTGCCAAATATTTCGCCCGCCCACTACCTCCGAAGCTATCGCTTTTGTTTTCCTATAAAGAACGGACGAACGCGCAGTGACGCGATTTTTAGCGTTAAACCAATTTTTCAGATTTTAGTTTGTAAAACGCATCGGCGCCGAGTGACAGAAAAACCCTTTCTTCGGACAACTACCGACATCTGGCGTTACTATTTTTGCTCTCAAACTTCATCCTTCGCCTCCTTAATTTATTATTTCCCAATTAAATCACAGCTAATTTCATTCGAAAATAAACCTATTTTACGCAATGCATTTCTAGATATTTACCACCTAATTTAACGCGATATTTTAGTGTAGATTGCTCGCGTTGTATGAAGTATTAATAAAATTTAAAAAAATTAATTAAAAAAAATGGGTCGAGTCGCTAGCGGTGTATCGTGGTACGGCGCATGGAAATTGTTAAACTGTGACACTGCATCGAAGATTTGACCAATCCTCTTTCGACTGGTGAGATGTAAATAGACAATTGGTGGAAGTGATCGGCAAACGCCGCAGCAAAGATATAGAACTCTATTCCATGATACCATCGAAAGTGACGACGTTTGCGGTTTCGATTGCACTTGTTGCTATGGAAACAATCCCAAGAGACATTTCTTCGGCGGCTAGTCGCAACACTAAGGAAACTCCGACTTGCCGAATAGTTGTTGCTGACCGTTTAACGCAGCCTAAAATGATAGTTTCGGGTTGTAAAGATAAAATTTAGACATTTCGATTTTTTTTTTCTAGAAACGATTTAAAAACTTGTTCTGTAACGTTATATATATAAGTACAGTAACCAAAGGGCGTTTCATCACATATTTCATCAGAAATAGACACATTCGCCAAGTCTGAAAATATAAAACTTTCGAAAGAACACATTCGCGTTCTATTGATTTATCGCTTCAAAAGTGACTGACCACAACGCAACCAAGGATTACCATGTCATCTGCAAAGCGTTTGTTAAAGCGTTCGTGGATGAACGAAGATCAACCAGCTGTTGCAAAAGTTAAAAGAACCGATAGTGCAGAAGGCTTTGATCTGCGTTTGTTTCGCGTCATCACGATGGAGACGCTTCTAACTAACATCACTCAACAGTGATGTTAGTTAAGTCACTTTTACGACAAACGTTCCAGCGATCCAGCTGTTCACAGTAGAGTTCTACCGTAACCGATAGAACTCTACTCTGTACAGCTGGATCGTTTGAACACCAATATTAAAGAAGTTTGTCGTAAAAGTGACAAAGTCCGATACAGACACGACAACGCGCCAGTAAATGCAGCAAAGATGACGTTAAAGAAACTGGCTAATCTGGGATGGGAGATTCTGCCTCATCCACGTTACACCCGACTTTGCGCCAACTGACTACATCTACAGTAATTTGCACCCCTTCAGATCCATATTGCCATATAGGACTGATTGAAACCTTTTTGGTTGTGCATGCAATTTCCAACAGATGGTGTGCTTAAGCAAAGAGGTTTAATGTTAATTCACACTGATTCGATAGAGAAACGCGAAAAGCAAAACGAATTTTACGATATTAGTGAAGACATAAGAGAAGAGTGTTTTTTGTTTAGCAAATCGCATTGATAGTCCAACGTCTTGAGCTCTTTCGCTAGCGAAAAATATTCCCACTAACCAGAACGGTAGACCTGTTGATGTAAAGATGGAGAGAAAATCCAAGACTACAGCAACGAAGATTTCATACGTTATCTATACCGAAAAAAGGTTTTGACTGAAATAAACAATGCTCCGTTTCTCTCTCTCTCTCTCTCTCTCTCTTTTCTTTCTTTTCTTTTTAATAAAAACATGCAACATGAAAACATTATTACCAATTTACTATTATCCATTTTGTTAGTATTACGTTTACTTCACAATTGATTAGTTATTCTGTTCGCTGCAAATCGTACTATTTATGTCACTGCTTTGTATGTTATACATGTAATTTATAAAATAATGTAAAGTTCGGTACTCCCTGTTATGTCTTATTGCTTAATACAATTAAGAGGTTTGATTTATAATATGCGTTACGTAATTTTGTAGGTTGGTATATGAGACAGTGTTACTGAGATTACACAGGCGATGAGATGATACTTAAAAACGACAAAAATAGAGTTGCGGAATTTATGGACGATGAAAAAATTCGAAAAACTGCAGTCGTTACGTGAGAATAAGTGGGCGGTCGGCTTTCAATACTTATGGTAATAAGAATTTTCGAATAAGACATTCGAATTTCGTTATAATTCGAGTTTGCGCTCGATTCGATATATCGATCTCAAACTTGAATTTTCGCGAAAGTTGAACATCCGAACTACTATGATCTTATAATTTGCGCGTGTTTAAAATAACATGCAATAACTACAATTCTCAAAAGTGAAATCTCAACACCAGAAAGGAATGAGCATAGCCACATGTAGTGTACAGTACAGTACGGTACTTACATATAGGCTATAGTGAATGATAATGATTTTAATTGTTACAAAGTAAATTTAAATGATTTTGTATTTGGATATTTACTCCCAATTCAAATATTTAAACTTGGATTTTATTTCTGTAATCCATTACTATTTCTACCTCTATATTCGTAAATTTTTGTGGCGTGACTATTCGCATTTTCACCGGATGCTCGCCCTCTGGTGTTTAAAAACAAAACTATTCTATCTGGGTCGTTTTATTCATTCTTGTGTATTATCAGCAGTAAGGCCCTGTACACACTAGGCGTTTTTCAACGCGCGTTTAACGCCGAGCTAACGCGCGTTAGCTCGGCGTTCGACGAGCGTTAGTTCGACGTTTAGCACTGGCTCAGTTTGGAAATGGACGAGAAAGTAATTGATTGTGTGTGCTCCTCCATCGTCGNTGTTCTCAACTATAAAATTTATAATAAAAAGAAGACAATTTTAGGATTAAAGGATATTAAATATAATGTGAAAAGGAACTGTAAATTCAAATAAAGTTAAAAGGATGTTTCCAACACTAAGCAAATGCAAAAAAATTGCATCTTCTCAAGATTACTTTTGACAGTACTGCAAAGTTCCATCATTGTACTATGTAATTTCTTTAAATTTATAACCCTAGAACTTAATTCCCAAGCACTACAGTAAACATTAAAAAAAAAAAAAAACAGTTTATTTTAATGCAGATTGCATATTTCCAAATAAATAGTAAATGTGGTCTCTAAAAATATAAATTTTTGGCATAAATAACAAAAAACTGGATTAAAAATGTTACTTTTGATTTTATTTTCATTCCATCTAATGTGATCATGTCTGTTTAAAGCAGAGGAAAACATTTGTTTTCATTAAAATTTATCTGTTTTTATGCAGATTATAGGTGTATATTTGTGTTTATTAGTACATTAGATCAGTATAATAGCAGCAGCTGTAAATGAGCACTACACAAATGTTACTTTTTGATATTGGAGATTAAACTATTTGTTAATAGTTATTAAAAAATTATGATGTAAAATTAATAATAAGAGCTTTTTACAATTTTAAAATATTTATATAAAAACAAAAACATACAAATGGAAAATCTTTTATCTAGTAGTATATCAATTACATACAGAAAAATAACTTTTAAGAGAGTGTGAAGAGAGTTCTTTGGCCAATTATATTTCATATAACATTGTTTACAAAAACAAAGGTATGAAATAAATACATTTAAAGAAAAAGTTGTAACTAAACAATCATCATCACTAAACCTGATATATTTTAAACCTATACACCAACCAATACCAAATATTATTGGGCTAGAAACAGCTGTAATATTGATATTATAGCTGTTTCTAGCCGGATATAATTTGGCATTGGTTGGTGTATAGCTTTAAAAGTTGTAACAGTTAGTATACAAATGTTTGAAATCTAGATGACAAATAGCCTATTTATAAATTACAAAAAAAAACATGACTTAAGATAACACTTTTATATAAATGAATCAAGCATATTCCTAAAACTCTTCTAGCTTCAAAAGAAATGTATTTAGTCTTAAACTAACAAGTAAAATTTATTTGCAGCATGTAATATAATTTATAGTATCTTAAAGTACATATGCAATAGTTTCTAAAATGCTATATTATTTTTAATAAAGTATTTTAATATGTTTAAAATCTAAATACATGATTACTTTTATTGCTGTTACTTTTTGAATAATATATGAGCCATTCACAAGCCAAATCGATTAACTCTACATTTCGAAGATTTTTAAACTTTAGTGTCAAAGCACTTGATACACTCATAACTTTTTATATTCATAATAAGTTTCCCTAATAATAAGGATCAATGCCACTTAATGACAAAATTTTATTGGACATCAAAACAAATTTTATTTATTTCAGAAGCCAATCTAATTAACTCCACACTATAATGTAAATCCACCAGTGCACACTGCAGCATTGCAATTGCAGTGTGCACTGACCAGTGCCTTGTAGATAACGGTAAATTATTTAGTTATCTCATCACAAAAAGTAAGTAAAAGAAATTAGTTAGTTACAGTCCAACTGCTGCAGAAGTAAGTATATTAGTGGATTATTGAACAATTTAAAATTTGGTGGCAATTGTTTTTAGAAAAAAGAAAACTTATACCATTACATCAAGATGGATGAAACTAAAAATGTTTCACTCCTCCTATTAAACATGATTCTTATAAAAATTTAAGAACAATTCAACATGATGGGACAAAGAAGACATCATTTATGTTGCTGAATAATCAATTTCAACAAATTAATAACCACCATTTTTACTAAACCACCATTTTTAATAAACACAGAATAGTTATTATTCATTTTTGTAAAAAATCTCTAATAAAAAATGTACAATAATGAAGACTAAGTGAAGACTAAGTTTGATGTTATTACTTTTTTTACTTGCCAAATCTATTAACTCCCTCAATCATATCAAAACTGTATTAATAATAACAATTATGGCATATCTATGCGATTATGGCCTATCTTATACATTTTATATGTTGTTAAATCTACAATAATACATTCTACAATGTTTATTTGAATTTGTATTTTAAAAGGAATTTTAAAAAAGAATGTATATTATTTCGTCACTTTTTTCCATTTTTTTGTTTTATGGAGTTAATTGATTTGGCAAGTGAACGACAAACATCATTCAGACTAATTTTAAATAAGCTGAACAATTTTAATTTTGTAGAGATGCAATTCTCAGTTTATATTAGTCAATTGTCAATGACAGACAATTCTGTTTTAGATTTTGTCAATAAACCTAATTTAATTAGCAAAAATGATCAAAATACTAGATTATGATTAAAGTAATTAAAAGATTTAATAATAGCAATACGTATATTTGTAGAATAAATCTCATCAGAAAACTTTATATTTGTAAATTTACATTAATTTAATAATATTTTGATGTCTAAAAAAATCCATTCAAAATAGAATTCAAATTTACCATTCCTTGCCAAATGAAAATGCAATGGCAGTTATCCCATATGGAATTTAAGTAAAGTTTGCTCAGATATACTATTAATTTTGAATAGAATATAATTATAGCAATTGTCATGCCAACTGAAAAAGTTTGGTGTCAGCACCCTTCCAAATAGCACATAACTGGCCATATCTTCAAATTCATATTCTAATTGGAAACTTCTGGAATGAGAATGACATCACTGACAATAAGCAAAAGTTATACTATATTATCTCAAATATTAGATTATTACTGTAGTTTTAAATCCTATTCAGGCAACACAAATTTATATTTAATTACAATTTACAAATTATCAATTTCAAAAGATTGCAACATAAGCATATTGACAACTTTTGGAAACTTCACTAATTTATAGCAATAACAGCAACAACTATTCTAATAAATTTTATTCAGTTTTTATAATCATTAAATTATTTAATTAGTCCAATTAAGTAATTTAATGATTATAAAATTTAACCAAATTTTGCCAGATTTTTTGAAATTTTTTAATTATTAAATTAACTATCCACATTGTCAAGATAAACAAACCGCATGTTAAATGCTGTTTTTGTAAGTCACTTATTTGGAACTTAGGTACACTTTTATTACTAATTATTAATGAATGCAGTCTACCATATTGCTCTATACATCCATATTTGTTTTTTTCAGATAAAAACACTCAAGCTTGGAAATCTCTTAGGCCATTAAGTAATAAAATTCTCAACCTTCCTATAAACATACAAAAAAAATCAACTAAATTATATTCCAGTCACTTCATAAATATGTTTTTAAAATTATATTCAGTTTACATTCTAAACATTATATTTTATATAAATTTTCTATCAAACTATCATCATATTATAGTTTCTTTTGCTTTTCTTCTTTTACTTCAAATAATTGCATTAACCAAATGAATTACTAATAAATAAAAGCATTCTTATTAAAGTAATTCATTGTGGTAGATAATGCTTTGAAATCAATCCTGGAAAAAAATGACTGATTGTTAATAATACAATACATTTAAAAATTAAAATTTATCATTTTCAAATCAAATTTATTAAATAATGCTATCAATATCTTTTGTCAGTGTATTTTTTTTTTTGGTCTGTTATTTCATATATAAAACATACAACATAATATTAAATCTAAAGTATTTTTGAGAAATTTTGTCTCTCTTTAAAAACACAAATGTTAATACTGTACATTTTAATATGTTTTCTAACAAAAGAATAAAAAGTCAAACAAAAATTGTAATTGTAATTTAATTGCTATTATTCATTTATATATACTGTATTTGACAAACACTTTTAGTTTATATTAAAAAATAAATTATTATATATGCATAGTTTCAGAAATATAAAATGTAATACATTTTTGATATTATGCATTATACTATAAAACAAAATATTTTCAATAAACGTTTTCAGAATCTTTACTTTAATATGTAGCAAAATAACAACAAAATAGGCATCTTAACATAATTTCTAGTGTCTAAATAAACAAACTGTAAACTACTTCTATTATTCTATTTAAACTAGTATATTGATAATGTCTTTGAATAGATGGAAAAAGTGGTGTGCATACCAAAACAATTAATTTCTTGTAAGTAAAACTGTGGTATGTTATAAATTTTATGAGAAGACAAAACAAGTTAACAATGTTTTTTAAATGATAAACAACTTTTATCATTTCATTATGTTAATATGATCAAATGAAATGTACGTTGCTTTTAATCTACTCATAAATGAATTATCGTTATACCCATCACAGAATTAAATATGTCAAATTCATTTATATCATTCAATTTCAAATTTATTTCAGTCAAACATTGATTAAATTAATTTTATATTCCCACACTGATTTAAATTTGACCCTTTTCTTGGTATAATTGAAAAGCAACAATTCACAACATACAATCTTAACAAATCATGAAATGTAACAAAAGAAATTAGTAAATTTGATCAGAAAAAGTTTCATCATGGAAATACTAAACTGGAAAAATGAGATAGAAAGTAATCCTAAAAATTTTGTGGAACGAACAAACCACACAATTGTATTGTCCCAATATATCTCAAGACAGGATGACAACAACAGCTTTGTCCCGTCTTAGTATAAGATTGAAAACATTTAGCCAGAAATTAAGTATATTAAAGTCATTTACCGGCGATTTAAGGTTTTATTGCGTGTAATATCGACAACAGTCTCGCCGTCTTTCCAAAGAACAGCAAAGCGAAGGGAAATTGACCAGACCAGTAGTAGACTGAATGGATGGTACCAGTAGTGCCATACATTCAGTCAAATTTTCCAAGACAACCAATTCCAAGAAAGACAGACAGGAGAGAAATTAGAAAACACACAATATATTTGGTACAGAAACAGCCAATCTATGGGTAACTCAAAGACTTCATTCAAACTCTACCAAACATCATAGAGAAAAACTCTTTCTTTGATTCATTAGGTTTAGAACGATTAAGTCACAAACAAGTCAGAAATATAAGTTCTTTAGTATAATAAATGTTTATAAATATACACGAGAACAAATTTGATGGGAAAATTTTTTAAGTCCGAATTCGATAAAATTTTGTCAAATTTTCGACGAGTTAATCATGGAGGTTAATTTGGACAGAATTAGTCGAAAGGTAAGAGGATTTTGCGACAAAACTTACACGAAAGATTTGGAACGTATCTGAAACATAACACGTATTTTGAACGATACGAAAGAAATAAGCCATACTTGATTGCATTCATGTCTTTAGAAGCCATATTGGATTAGCCACACCTGGATATATTTAAGAAATTATCTAAATCCTGCCATGTGTTATATAGCAATGGTTAAGAGTTCTTAAAGAGAATAATAAAACGATTGGAGATTTGGTCGGTGGTGACATTTAAACTAATGCTAATAGCGTGAAAAATTAAAAAAATCAAAAAAGTCATTCATATTTATAAAAGCGTAGACGTTTCGATTAATTCGTTTCAAAATCGTTGAAGGGAAGAATATTTCGTTAATAGCAATAATTAATTGGAATTATTGTGTGGCCACCGAGGCCATTTCGATTCCCGAAAATAGGCATCTTTATAATAAGTTAATCCTTACCCTATACAGACGTATCTAAACCCCAATCGCTTCCTGTATTTCGATGTTTTATATTTAAAACATCCGATTTTCTATGGATATAAGTCAAGATGGCGGAATCGAGATGAGGACAATCATCCGATTAAATGAAATTCCTTTAAAATATCCAAACTGGTAGAATAATCTTTTCTCTTTAAAAACACACGTTTATAATAGGAATCCGAGGATTAATCCCTTCGCAACATATCGGTTCATCCCGGGTAGAAATAGTCACGTAAACAACATCCATTTTAACATATCCGATTCGAAGCGAAGATCATCATTATCATCATCATCATCGTAAAAAAAACCCCGACTTTTCAAACTGACCCGTCAGAGGGAGCAAAAGTCGCACCGGGGCACGTGACCTACGTCGAATGACGTCAAAGGACAACACGCGCGCATTGTTACGACGAACGATCCCGAGACGGACCGAGAAGACGCGAGAATGGCCGCTAGTCACACGCCACTTGCTAAAGGAAGGAATTTTCCTTCCACCTTTCTCATCTCCGATTTCCGGAGAAAATTGACCGAAGGACCAGAAATTGACCCTGCCAAATATTTCGCCCGCCCACTACCTCCGAAGCTATCGCTTTTGTTTTCCTATAAAGAACGGACGAACGCGCGGTGACGCGATTTTTAGCGTTAAACCAATTTTTCAGATTTTAGTTTGTAAAACGCATCGGCGCCGAGTGACAGAAAAACCCTTTCTTCGGACAACTACCGACATCTGGCGTTACTATTTTTGCTCTCAAACTTCATCCTTCGCCTCCTTAATTTATTATTTCCCAATTAAATCACAGCTAATTTCATTCGAAAATAAACCTATTTTACGCAATGCATTTCTAGATATTTACCACCTAATTTAACGCGATATTTTAGTGTAGATTGCTCGCGTTGTATGAAGTATTAATAAAATTTAAAAAAATTAATTAAAAAAAATGGGTCGAGTCGCTAGCGGTGTATCGTGGTACGGCGCATGGAAATTGTTAAACTGTGACACTGCATCGAAGATTTGACCAATCCTCTTTCGACTGGTGAGATGTAAATAGACAATTGGTGGAAGTGATCGGCAAACGCCGCAGCAAAGATATAGAACTCTATTCCATGATACCATCGAAAGTGACGACGTTTGCGGTTTCGATTGCACTTGTTGCTATGGAAACAATCCCAAGAGACATTTCTTCGGCGGCTAGTCGCAACACTAAGGAAACTCCGACTTGCCGAATAGTTGTTGCTGACCGTTTAACGCAGCCTAAAATGATAGTTTCGGGTTGTAAAGATAAAATTTAGACATTTCGATTTTTTTTTTCTAGAAACGATTTAAAAACTTGTTCTGTAACGTTATATATATAAGTACAGTAACCAAAGGGCGTTTCATCACATATTTCATCAGAAATAGACACATTCGCCAAGTCTGAAAATATAAAACTTTCGAAAGAACACATTCGCGTTCTATTGATTTATCGCTTCAAAAGTGACTGACCACAACGCAACCAAGGATTACCATGTCATCTGCAAAGCGTTTGTTAAAGCGTTCGTGGATGAACGAAGATCAACCAGCTGTTGCAAAAGTTAAAAGAACCGATAGTGCAGAAGGCTTTGATCTGCGTTTGTTTCGCGTCATCACGATGGAGACGCTTCTAACTAACATCACTCAACAGTGATGTTAGTTAAGTCACTTTTACGACAAACGTTCCAGCGATCCAGCTGTTCACAGTAGAGTTCTACCGTAACCGATAGAACTCTACTCTGTACAGCTGGATCGTTTGAACACCAATATTAAAGAAGTTTGTCGTAAAAGTGACAAAGTCCGATACAGACACGACAACGCGCCAGTAAATGCAGCAAAGATGACGTTAAAGAAACTGGCTAATCTGGGATGGGAGATTCTGCCTCATCCACGTTACACCCGACTTTGCGCCAACTGACTACATCTACAGTAATTTGCACCCCTTCAGATCCATATTGCCATATAGGACTGATTGAAACCTTTTTGGTTGTGCATGCAATTTCCAACAGATGGTGTGCTTAAGCAAAGAGGTTTAATGTTAATTCACACTGATTCGATAGAGAAACGCGAAAAGCAAAACGAATTTTACGATATTAGTGAAGACATAAGAGAAGAGTGTTTTTTGTTTAGCAAATCGCATTGATAGTCCAACGTCTTGAGCTCTTTCGCTAGCGAAAAATATTCCCACTAACCAGAACGGTAGACCTGTTGATGTAAAGATGGAGAGAAAATCCAAGACTACAGCAACGAAGATTTCATACGTTATCTATACCGAAAAAAGGTTTTGACTGAAATAAACAATGCTCCGTTTCTCTCTCTCTCTCTCTCTCTCTCTTTTCTTTCTTTTCTTTTTAATAAAAACATGCAACATGAAAACATTATTACCAATTTACTATTATCCATTTTGTTAGTATTACGTTTACTTCACAATTGATTAGTTATTCTGTTCGCTGCAAATCGTACTATTTATGTCACTGCTTTGTATGTTATACATGTAATTTATAAAATAATGTAAAGTTCGGTACTCCCTGTTATGTCTTATTGCTTAATACAATTAAGAGGTTTGATTTATAATATGCGTTACGTAATTTTGTAGGTTGGTATATGAGACAGTGTTACTGAGATTACACAGGCGATGAGATGATACTTAAAAACGACAAAAATAGAGTTGCGGAATTTATGGACGATGAAAAAATTCGAAAAACTGCAGTCGTTACGTGAGAATAAGTGGGCGGTCGGCTTTCAATACTTATGGTAATAAGAATTTTCGAATAAGACATTCGAATTTCGTTATAATTCGAGTTTGCGCTCGATTCGATATATCGATCTCAAACTTGAATTTTCGCGAAAGTTGAACATCCGAACTACTATGATCTTATAATTTGCGCGTGTTTAAAATAACATGCAATAACTACAATTCTCAAAAGTGAAATCTCAACACCAGAAAGGAATGAGCATAGCCACATGTAGTGTACAGTACAGTACGGTACTTACATATAGGCTATAGTGAATGATAATGATTTTAATTGTTACAAAGTAAATTTAAATGATTTTGTATTTGGATATTTACTCCCAATTCAAATATTTAAACTTGGATTTTATTTCTGTAATCCATTACTATTTCTACCTCTATATTCGTAAATTTTTGTGGCGTGACTATTCGCATTTTCACCGGATGCTCGCCCTCTGGTGTTTAAAAACAAAACTATTCTATCTGGGTCGTTTGATTCATTCTTGTGTATTATCAGCAGTAAGGCCCTGTACACACTAGGCGTTTTTCAACGCGCGTTTAACGCCGAGCTAACGCGCGTTAGCTCGGCGTTCGACGAGCGTTAGTTCGGCGTTTAGCACTGGCTCAGTTTGGAAATGGACGAGAAAGTAATTGATTGTGTGTGCTCCTCCATCGTCGCTATAAGGCAGCACATATATCTCAAAGCGCCCGTAAAGTGCCCGCAAAACGCGCGTTTTAACAAAAATCTATAAACGCGCGTTTAACGCGCGCTTGGCGTTTGAGTGTGTACGGCTACATAGAACTCTTGGTTCTTTAAAACGCGCGTTTAAAAGCGCGCGTTGAAAAACGCCTACTGTGTACAGGGCCTTAAGATGAAAAGCGATAGAAAAAGCAACGCTTAGAGCCTGTACACACTAGACGTTTTTCAACGCGCGTTTTAAAGAACCAAGAGTTCTATGTAGGCGTACACACTCAAACGCCAAGCGCGCGTTTAACGCGCGTTTATAGATTTTTGTTAAAAAGCGCGTTTTGCGGGCACTTTACGGGCGCTTTGAGATATATGTGCTGCCTTATAGCGACGATGGAGGAGCACACACAATCAATTACTTTCTCGTCCATTTCCAAACTGAGCCAGTGCTAAACGCCGAACTAACGCTCGTCGAACGCCGAGCTAACGCGCGTTAGCTCGGCGTTTGACGAGCGTTTAGCGGAGCGTGCGCACTGGCTCGGTTTGGAAATGGATGTGGAAGTGATTGCTTGTGTGTGGCTCCTCTATCGTCGCTATAAAAGACGACGGCAGAGGCAAAGAGAATTTTGGGTGCACCCAATATTACGAGATAGACTGACGCATGAAATGTTTGCGACGTTGTATCCAAAACTAAGACAAAATAAATTCAAGTTTTTTAATTCTTTTAAAATATCTATAAAATCCTTTGACAATGGTTGGTCTCTTTTAGATTTCATCAATAAATAGATCAGTATCGAAATGATCGTTCTCCATTTCAGCACATATATCTCAAAGCGCTCTGCTGATGCGCGCAAAACGCGCGATCGCATGTACGGTAACATGGCAGCACATATACCTCAAAGCGCCCGTAACGCGCTCGCAAAACGCGCGTTTTAACAAAAATCTATAAACGTGCGCTTGGCGTTTGAGTGTGTACGCCTACATAGAACTCTTGGATCTTTAAAACGCGCGTTTAACGCGCGTTGAAAAACGCCTAGTGTGTACACAGCCTTACGAGAGCCTGATATAAGTTTTCGTCTATTCCCACACGAAAAACGGGAAAAACAGATGATTATTCGGAAATTGATCGGTTATATTTATGAGCTCTGAATTCTGAAAGAGTGGATTAGACTGTTAAGAATTGGCCGTTTCCCGATTGTCCAGCTTTCACGAACAAGTTATGCTGCCAATTTTAAAACATTTTGTTAAAGTTTAAAATGCCAGTAATTTTGTGTAGGACACAAGGTCGGATTTAAGCATTTCGAAGCCCTAAGCTGAACTCTGTAAGGCCTCTTACCAACTCTTCACAATTTTAGAAGTCAATCATAAAAAAAAAGAATTAAATCAGACTATGACTCTGATTTAATACGGATATTGAAAGAAAAAGACGTGAGGTTTTACTAGTCTTCTGTTTTATAACTAAGTTTAAGTAAATTTTTATACTGTGAAGTTTGGTTTGAGGGCAATATATTATTGCAGACAGGAAACATATAAAACGAGTAAAAATACAAAATTTTTTTTATTCATCAAACACAGGTTCTTTAAAATTATTCCAACTTACAGACTATTGGGTTCGTATACATACAATAATCGTGTACACAAACAAGCCTCTATTGTGGCAACCGACACACGACTTATAGCTAAACTTAACCTACTTACAAACTAAGGAAGGAGAAATAAAATATAGATAGGAATAGTAGTAGAATAAAGGAGAAAATACCCGGGAGTTTTCTGCCACGTGGTCTCGGATGATTCACCGTCTTGAAATTCTTAATGACTGCAGGCCTTATTTTCTTTCCTCTTATGAACGTCTACGTTTTCTGAAGTTGTCTTGTGGTCTTCCCGCTTGCCGTTACTTGAACATGGGAAACTCGATTTCTTTAGCAACTGCCCTACGTTCCTCTATAATTCAGCCGTCTACAAGGTTCCGATACCTCTGATCTCTCACTATGCGATCAGGGTATGATCCTCCTTCGGTTTTCTATCGCAAGGTTTCTTACTTCTTGCTCGACCCCTCGGTCAGGACGACGTTCGTTTTCGTCCTCTCTCGACGAAATCGCAGCCGCTTCTCCTTTCTTTCACCTCGCCTCCTCTCCAGGGGGTTATTGCTCCTTTTGTCTTCTTGACATTGTTTCACAGAATCGGTGATGTCACCCGAGGGAATAGGGATTAAGGGAGAAAGTTCTAGAACAGTTAAGACAAAAGAACAGAGGAGATACTAAGCCTGACTAAAATTAACAAAAATATATATAAAACTATGGCCGACGGCCACAATACCCATTCCATTAAAAATCTTTTTTTTAAATTGGTTTGATCAATTTTTTTTTTAAAAGATCTTATGTTAATTCTTAGAAAAAAAATAATGAAATACTACACAAAATAAACAGTGAAGTATATTTTGTTGGTTTGTAAAAAAAATGCTTATTACAAAATCTGACTTCAATTTTCTTTTTTGTACAAATGTTTGAGGTCCCTCGAAAGTCGAGGCTTTTTACTTGTAAATACGGCCCTGATGGGACAATGTCAAACTTGATGTTTTTTAACACAAAGGGCACAAATATGTATAGAAAGATCTCACTCATTTGTTTCGATACCACATAATGACGTGTCCCGCTAACAATAATTGTTCTCCTTCTATAAAATTTCTCGATAAACAGCTACAGGCAGCATATATCATTATATTGGACAGTAATATATAATTAATTTACATTACTAGTTACATGCGACCCAGATAAAGTAGCCATTTTGTAAAAATGCAGCGCCCTCTATAGTTCATGAAAAACGCGATATGCATATTGAATTTACCATAAGAAACTTACAAACCTCTTGTAATTGGATGGCGTTATCTTAAAATAGTGAGAGTACTATCGATTTAATGGAATAGCCAACTTACCAGTTTACTTTGTACTTCTGTGCATTCGAAACAACTTCTTCGTTACAAACGCTAGTAAACAATGACGTCAAAGAAACTATAGCTGTGCCGTTCTTTAAGTTTTATGATATGAACCTTCGACCAGTAGCGTAGCGTAGTGGGGGCGGCAGGGGCGGCCCGCCCCGGGCGGCACTTTTTAGGGAGCGGCAAAATTTCACAATAAATAAGAATAATAATATCTTGTAAGAATTTGAACCATTTTATTTTATATTTTCGTCCACCTACGACTCGGACCGATTGAAATGAGCAAGGAATAGTGTTGTGGCCGTCGGCCATAGTTTTATATATATTTTTGTTAATTTTAGTTAGGCTTAGTATCTCCTCTGTTCTTTTGTCTTAACAGTTCTGGAACTTTCTCACTTAATCCCTATTCCCTCGGGTGACATCACCGATTCTGTGAAACAATGTCAAGAAGACAAAAAGGAGCAATAACCCCCTGGAGAGGAGGCGAGGTGAAAGAAGAGAGAAGCGGCTGCGATTTCGTCGAGAGAGGACGAAAACGAGCGTGGTCCTGACCGAGGGGTCGAGCAAGAAGTAAGAAACCTTGCGATAGAAAACCGAAGGAGGATCATACCCTGATCGCATAGTGAGAGATCAGAGGTATCGGAACCTTGTAAGACGGCTGAATTATAGAGGAACGTAGGGCAATTGCTAAAGAAATCGAGTTCCCCCATGTTCAAGTAACGGCAAGCGGGAAGACCACAAGACAACTTCAGAAAACGTAGACGTTCATAAGAGGAAAGAAAATAAGGTCTGCAGTCATTAAGAATTTCAAGACGGTGAATCATCCGAGACCACGTGGCAGAAAACTCCCGGGTATTTTCTCCTTTATTCTACTACTATCCCTATCTATATTTTATTTCTCCTTCCTTAGTTTGTAAGTAGGTTAAGTTTAGCTATAAGTCGTGTGTCGGTTGCCACAATAGAGGCTTGTTTGTGTAGACGATTATTGTATGTATACGAACCCAATAGTCTGTAAGTTGGAATCATTTTAAAGAACCTGTGTTTGATGAATAAAAAAATTTTGTATTTTTACTCGTTTTATATGTTTCCTGTCTGCAATAATATATTGCCCTCAAACGAAACTTCACAGTGTTACCTTCCATCTGGATAATCCGGGAAGCAACCTATTGACCTTTTTTTTTTGTTGCTTGTACGATTTATTCGTATATATATACACCTCCAATATCCAATAGAGCTAGGTCACTCGCGTTACTCCTATCCAAGTCTCCCTAGTCGCTAACTGTAACTGATTTAGAACCAGCATGCACAGCACATTATTTTTCGCATTGCAAAATGACATACGCATGCGTCAGGAACTTCTGTTCAAACAAACCTCACCTGCTGTCCAGGTCAGCGATTTTAATAAGGTTGCAACACTAGCATGGAATTTTTCATTACTTATTTTGTGACGAAACTGAATTTTAGTGTTTTAAATTGAGATACCTAAATAAGGGAGGCGAAATTTTCCTCCGCCTCGGGCGGCTGATACGCTACGCCACTGCCTTCGACATTTCATTCATATCTCGTATCTTAACGTAGTCATAATATACGCATTATGAAGACTTGTTTTAATCATACCCATCTTGAGTTCAGTCAGTTCCTCAATGGGGAGCAATAGAATGGAGAGGAACGGGATCCGATATGTCCAAAACAGAGGCCCATGAAAAATTCCTGGGGTTACCCACCTCGATTCTACTGGATCTGAGGATCGGTAGGTTGATGCCTTAACAGCCATGTTTATCGTCTCATCATCGTAATCATTAACGGAGTGAAAAATTATTTTCAAGCTTGTTAGTAGTTTTTCTTTTGGTCAACACTTTTTCAAGTTGGTCTTTATTGCTATTATGTTCGGAATTTGAAAGTTGGCAACCTTAGGTATATCGATCCGCATTCCACACTACCCAGCCGTCTATTGTGGGCTTTGCCGAATCCACAATGAACTTGATGGCCCTTTTAGTGCTCACAAAAAGACGGAAAAAGTAAAAGAACAAAAACAAAAATATACAACTAATGGACAATCTTTCACAAAACGAAATGAGAAAACAATGGGCCATAGTGTACCACCGCATAGCGTCGCTTTCTATAAATATGCACTCCTCAAAAGTGAAACCGCAACAGCACGAAGAAATGCGCGTAGCCACACGCAAATTGCAAGTCCGGTAGAGGTGACAAAGATATGCAAATGATTAATAAGTTTGCGTACGCATCGGATCATGCAGACCCAGTTTCGGGATAAAAAGACCAGAAACCGGCTTGGGTCGCAAATATCAGCGACGGTTTGCGGCAGCTGAATTTTCGAAGAAGTGTAGAAAATGCATCGGATATGACAGTGAGCTGATTACCAGCAGTTAATGGCTGGGGAATCAGACTGTATCCTTGAGTTGCGCGACTTTGGTTTGTCGATACACGCAGTTGGTTTGCGTGTTGGTCATGACTTGAATACCATCCAGCGATGTGTGACATGATGGATGCAGGAAATCTGTGAAATACACCGAAGAGAGAGTAGATAGCATCAGCACACGATAGAGCACATTGGCAGATTCACCGACTCGTTCGGTACGGCACGTGACATTTGAAGCCGTATTGTTGCGAGTGCATCTGTGTCCACCCAAACTATTCACAATAGGTTGCACGAAGTCAGCTGCACGCACGGCAACCAGCAAATGGGGGTGCCATTAACTTCTCGACGCGAGCTACACGCCTGCAGTGGTGTCGTCATCATTGCAACTAGACTACTGAATTGCATAGTCTACTATTTACGGATGAATATCGCTTCTATCTGTGGAGAAATGACAGCCGTGGATGGGTGTACGGTCTCCCGGGGAAAGCTACGTGCCAGCACTTTTCACCGAGGGTCACACCGGCACCCTCTACACCGGGTGTCATGGTTTGGGGAAGCATCGTGTTCGATCGGCGAACAGTCCTGGGCAGTGCAGGCCCGAGGCAAGTTTTAGGATGGAGCGAGATCCTATTATGGCGCTTCCCTAGTTGTCCCTAATTTAAACCTTTTAATTTTCTTTACCACTGAGGCGCCCCGTAGGACTTAGCGCCTGGAGCGGCTGCTCCGTTCGCCCTATGGTAGGGCCGGCTCTGGTCCTGGGGCCTGTGTTTCGGCCACTGGTGCAAGTCACATCCTATACAGTGTCTCAGCAAGACAATAGAGAGGTTGAGGCGCACGTTTTAAACGTGTAAACGTGTACGTGTGACGTTCGGCGCCGCTTTCCCGTAAGCCTAAAAGTTTGACAATGGTGTTTGGATAGTCGGTGGAATCACGCTCGACATTCCAAACACCATCGTCAAACTTTTAGGCCCTGTACACACTAGGCGTTTTTCAACGCGCGTTTAAAAGAACCAAGAGTTCTATGTAGCCGTACACACTCAAAAGCCAAGCGCGCGTTAAGCGCGTTTTGCGAGCGCTTATAGATTTTTGTTAAAACGCGCGTTTTGCGAGCGCTTTACGGGCGCTTTGAGATATATGTGCTGCCATGTTACCGTACATGCGATCGCGCGTTTTGCGGGCGTTAGCCGAGCGCTTTGAGATATATGTGCTGAAATGGAGAACGATCATTTCGATACTGATCTATTTATTGANGCGGCGCCGAACGTCACACGTACACGTTTACACGTTTAAAACGTGCGCCTCAACCTCTCTAATGTCTGACAGCACGCAGTGGCGTAGCGAACATAAGTGGCGTCCAGGGCACGACACTTTATTGGCACCCCTCCCCTCCAGAAAGAAATTTTGTTTGCCATGGAGACCATTTGGCGCCCCTCTGCGAGTGGCGCCCGGGGCATGATAGATCCCTTGCTCCCCTCTCGCTACGCTAGTGACTGCACGTCGCACGGCGAACTCTCGCCAACCTAAACAGAATTCACATCCTTCCCTGGCCAGCCACGCCAGATCTCTCATCGAACCAGTAGCGTGCCGTCATTGGAAGCGGTGGATGCGTTGCTTCCCTTGTATTTTCTAAAAAATAAATACATATTAATTTTAATTATATGAAAATAATCGCGCAATATTTTATTATAACCGCATTATGTATCTTATTAAAAATTTCTATACTACACGTGAAAAAAAGATAAGATTGCTATTGTATATTCGAATATTAGTGGCGGAGTAGCGGAGTGGAAACGCTGTATTGTCAGCATCCAAAAAGCCAGATTCGCGCATGCGCTTTACAGAGCACCAACCTCATCCGGTTTAGCCGGTGGAAGACTACGACCTTGGGTGCCTGCTACACGTATGACGCATCCAATTCTATCCAGGACCGCCTGCTAGATATTTGGCCGCCCTCGCCCGATTACGTGAATCACGAGTAGATTTATAACTTAACCTAACCGATAAGAATTTACCTGTATGTTTTTATGATAGTTTTCTGTATAGTTGACAGGAGTTTTAGAAAATCCGTAAAAAAAAATTTGATATTTTTTTCCGTTCTCCGATTTTATATTACTCACGGATTTCAATGTTAAACCAGTGATATTACGATTTCGTATGTCCCATCTTTAAGGGGATGTAGAAAAAATCGTGTACAGTTCTTGTATAATGTTAAAAAATTAACTGTTACTTTGATGCACGAGATACAGAAAAAGCTCTAGAATTTATTTTCCTTAAATTTACGATTTATGTATCCGTTTGTCATAAAAATTTGTCTTTCCACTTTTTTCCCGAGACTACAAATATTCGAGTACAAAGTAACCGGTTTCGACTTATTTCTACTTAAGAAGTAGTTAAATAATTAAGCGATTAGGGAATTGGGGACATAAACAAAACCCTGATGAAAGAGCCGAAATTTTACTTAAACAAAAGCCTAACCGAACCAACCTCTAGCAGAGTACAGGGGACCGATTTCTTCGAAATACAGTATTAGATGTAATAAAGACAGAAATTTTTCCAGTTCAACGAGAGTGATCGAAAAGTTGTAAAGTTTGGAAATTTCTGAGGACACCTGGTCCTAAAACGAATTAGTTAGAAAACAAACGACGGACAATCTATTAAGTTTAACATATTTAGATTTTTACAGCTATGGTGAGAAACGTTTAAGATTTACAAGAACACTGTCGCGTCCTTTGAGATATACTAGTGATGCGACAAAAGAGGTATTTGACATTGACCGGTATCGACACCCTGGGGATTTGGCAGTCCGCGTGTATGCACGCTCTGCAACCGTCTTCGATTCCATCCATAAGCTACTCGTAGGGAGCTATTTGACTAAGTGCATTGTTTTAAGATTTAAAAAGTAAAGAATATTTTATATTATTTTTATGTACGTTTCTTTACAAAGCTATATTTAATTATAATTTTCTTTAAAAGTATAATCCTGCAAATTTCTTAAAATGCCACTTTTTTCTTATTTTGTGTTAAGATTGAGGAAATTTTGCAAACAGAAAGTATAATTAACTCATAAACTGTCGGAATACATTTGTATTTATTAATAAACCTGATTGTTAAAGCCAAACGAACTGCTGAATTATCAGGCTATAAGCTTAGTGTTTCTATTAAAGCATCCGAGGTAGACAGATCAAGAATACTAGAGAGCAAAATAGGTACTACAATCTCGAAAACGAACTAGAAATCTTCCAGGCTACACGTGAAAAACACATAACACCTGTATTCGCTTAAATGCATTAAACACGATTCCACCCACATCAATTGAATCGGAAAGGGCATTCTCGGTAGCAGGACTTTNAATATCATTCGAAGCACGATATCATTCAGGTAAGATATCGTTCGAGCTACTCGTGCTTTCACATCTAACTAGAACAGGGCCACCCCTGTTCTAGTTAGATGCGAAGCTGTGGCACCTTAGGAGAAATTATCTGACACATAATGTATCATGTGATTTCCATTAATCATCTGCCTTTCCATTAATCATACTTTCGGCTTATCACCTGATCATCCTTTTTTCAATTACTTTTTTTACATTTATTCTAATTAAAACATATTCGTTTACTTTTTTAAAATATCGTTATTCGAAGTCTAAACCTTTGGCACGCATAAACATTTTTAAAACTAAGTATGCTTACTATATGGCACGCTGGCTTAAAAAGATTCGCCATCTCTGTAACAAGACTAATTATATAATACTTTATGAGCGTACTGTACACATAAGTTTTTGAAATGTTCCATGACTGGGTATGTGTTTCATAAATCACATATCAAAATAAGAAAAACATTTACGGGTACCCTCTATATTAAATAATTTTTAAATTATTCTTAAATTTAGTATTTAAATATTCGTTAGTAGATAAAATAAACTTTCATTAATTGCATCGATTAAAAAATATTCAATCGCTATCGTGAAAATGGGCTTCGCGGAAGTCGCTACAAAGACTATACGATGGGGGGATAGATGGTGTTCATTTACAATGTTTTCGGAGGAAAAGAAAACGTTATTATTTAATTATTTAAACAAGTTTTCAAGATCGAAATTTTTGTCACACTCGTTTTTCTGTTGTAAGTTTATGATCGAGTACAAAGTAGAAGGCTCTCTCATCGATAAACGACGTGCCGATGGTTTGAATTTATCTTGGTGTAGGATCGCCAAGGAGATAAAATCCGGGGCAAAATGAGTACTCGAAAGATACTGGGACACTTCAGTTCCAAAACATGCAACAAATGTGTATTTTTACTCTGCCAGTGACAGAAATGCATTTAAAATGTGGGAAAAAAGAAAGATACTTCATTGTAGGAACATTCTTCGGAATGAAGTCCTCTTGTCGCTAGATGGCAATGCGAGAAAAATTCGGAACTATCTCAGAAAATCAGTTCCGGATTTTTAGAACCTCGATACCGATCGACTCGGCCGGGTGGCCGAGGCGATTTAAATCTTGGTTCCACTTGAAATATTTTAGTGGAAGTGGCAAGCGAATGCTCAGCGGAAACATGTAGAACTTTAAAAGAGGTAGCGTTTATGGCTATGCAACGGAACCAATTAGAAACGCTAATACATCAGTCATTAGTAGCACTGTCGCACTTTCTAGCATAAGATTATATATCTTTATCATTGTGTTGAGATCAGATACTTATTATAACTTCATTAGCTATCAAAAGCGGTAAAGTCTTACTTGCAGCGAAAAATATTCGAAACGTCAAAATTTCACGATGGCAGCTGTTACGGTGGACATAATTTTACAAGATACCTTTCTAGCTGCTCTCCGGCTATTGCTCGTTGTTACTACTGAAACCTTGCAAGTGGAATCAATCCTTAGGGTACGTCCTACATAGCAGCGTCCAGCAACCGCAAGCATGAACGCGCTTCCAAGCGGAACGAACAAACTGGTTCAAGCAAATGTGCGTATCCGAAGTAACCGCGTTTACGTGCAAAGACCACCAGATGATGCTTCTACACACGCTTGCAGGAAACGTGCGACTAAATATTCAGATGGCACAACGCGCTGATTGGTCAGCTGAATGACGTCAACCTACTAAAATCGGAAATGTTGATCGATTAGCCTAAACTTTGTATTGGTTGTTGTTGTTGTTGTTGTGAGAGCGGGCAGACATTACATCATAGTTATAGACATTTCATCTAAAACTTGATAAAAGGCACTTATTTACAGTGGCGTAGCGTGGGTGTCAGCCGCCCGGAGCAGAGGAAAATTTCGCCGCCCCCTTATTTAGATATCTCAATTTAAAAGACTAAAATTCAGTTTTGTCACAGAATAAGTAACGAAAAATTCCGTGCTCATTTCAATCGGTCCGAATCGCAGGCGCGACAAAAATATGAAATGAAATGGTTCAAATTTTTACAAGATATTATTATTATTTATTGTGAAATTTTGCCGCCCCCACTACGCTACGCCACTGCTTATTTATAATTTCAACTAGCTCTTGTGTGTATTGACATTTATTATGTTACCTTTGTATTTAACATAAAATTCCTTATTGACAGTAAGGTGGTTCTTCATGTCTTGGCAAAAACTGAAAACATCACGCTACTAGGCAAAGAAGTTATTAAAGTAGCACAATATCTCACCGCAATATTCAATTCAGTTGGATACCAGCTCATAAAGGTCATAAAAGAAACGAACTGGCCGATTCTTTGGCCAAAATGGCTGGTACTCTCAAGACGCAGGATACATATACCAGGTTACCAAAATCAACACTGAAAAATTCATTAAACGAATGGGCACTACTTCAATGGCAGGAAATTTGGAATAATTCTACAACGGGGAGACTTTGCCACCAGTTTATTCCCTCTATTACTAATCGCATCAAGGCTAATTACTACAAACCTAGATCCGAAACCACCCAATGTTTAACGGGGCACGGCAATTTTATGGCCTACCTCTACCGCTTTAAGAAGAGAAANTCCCTCTATTACTAATCGCATCAAGGCTAATTACTACAAACCTAGATCCGAAACCACCCAATGTTTAACGGGGCACGGCAATTTTAAGGCCTACCTCTACCGCTTTAAGAAGAGAAACACTAATAAATGCCAGTGTGACAATAATAGTATAGGAGATGCCATTCATTTTATATTCCACTGTGAACGATATGAGGATCAACGCATTCCATTCTATAGGGAATGCCTTCAAGAAGGTCATAATTGGCCACCGACACTAACAAAACATTTTTGATAAGAAAAATCTGTGGAAGTGTTTTGAAAGGTTTATTGAAAGCACCAGGGCTCTTCTGCCAGACTTCTACAGGAAAGAAAAAGTTATTGAGAATGAAAACAAGAACAGACAAGATGAACAGGAAGACAGTGAAAAATCGGAAAAGTGATGTTACCAGCGATTGATTGATCGGCCGTGTAGAATTCTTCTGTACATAGTTTAGTTGTCTAGTATTAGCTTAGTTTTAGATTCTAGAAAAAAAAAATTCCCATTTATATGTATCTGGTTCTCACATACCATGTAATCTGTATTATTATATCATAGTAAGATGATATTTACATTCTCTCTGCGTGTTAAAATTGTAACCAGTTTTTAATGTCATTGTAACATTGCAGTGTTCAAGGTTAGTTTATACCTACCCATATGTAATGGGTTTTGCATTTTACTGTAACCGGACCATTTCTCGTAATTGTTACTACTGTATAACGGTCTTGTCAACTTTTGTAATTTTGGTTATTAATAATTTCCAATACAGCGCTCTGAGGTCCTAATAACTTTTTCAGCGTTACTTTTCCCCTTTTCCTTTATACTTCTCCCTTCAGAACCCTTCCTCCTTTCTTCACTCCTTTCTCTTCGTAGTGGGCTAAGTTTGTAAAAGCAGACAGCCCTTCCTCTTCCTCTATTATTATTATTATTATTGTGTATTAACATTAAAAGTTTGCAATAATTTTAACATTAAACTAAATTATGTGATATCAAAAATTTTAATGTTGAGACATTTTTAAACATCAAGAAGTGACTTTTTCATTTCAATATCTGTTTTTCATTTCAACAAAGCATTTTTGTACATTTACGATAATAATAAAATACAGTAGAGCGTCGATTATCCGAAAGTCAATTATCCGAAAGAATTCAAGTCGGCAAATTTAAATTTTTGCCAGTGCTGTGAGGCTGCAATCTTTGGTTATGTCTTGGGCTACTCAAATATTTTACGTTTTTGATACTAAATTAACTTCTGAAGTATAATTTTTTATTGTTTTTATATTTTTCAATATATTTATTTTATTTGTACAAAATAAAAAACTAATTTTTAACGATACAATAGTCTTCGTCAGGCTTAACATCGACGAAAATTCAACGCNAAAGTTACAACAGAATATGCCAGACATGCGCATGTGCGGCTCTTTTTGAGATACATTTGGCTCTTGCTGAAAGTGTTAATTTCTGCTTATTATTATTATTTTTACAGTTTTATTTCCACAATTTTGTGAAAATAAGTTTATTAAAAAAATTCAATATTTGTTTTATATTATAAATATATTTATATTATATAATAACATCGCGGTAGAGAACTGCAGTACAGAATAAAAAAAGTACAGAACTGCGGTTCCCATGCATTTTGCAAAACCTACATTTCGGCTCCCACTGAACTCTTGCTTGCCCACCCCTGGAATATGCTAAGTGGAAATGCAGATTAGTTAACAATTTAATATATATTTTCACCTAAACACAATTCATACTTTTTAATGCATAATTGTTAAAACATTTTAAATAATAAGTTAGTTTTTTCTACAAATTCTCTAATCCATTGGCTTGTTTTTCAAATCAAATACTGTACTATGAAAACTTAAATATAGACACTGGATATATATTTTCCTATGCAACCAGGTATACAGCACATATAAGGCATCTAGAAATAGTTATTCATTAGTCTGGTAATATTATTTTAATAAAAAATAAAAAGCGTTAAAAAAATAGCTTATTATGAAAACATTACAGTAAAAAATTTTTCCTGACACATATTGATAAACAATTTCCATGATGAAATGTATGGAAATTCCTATTTAAAACATATTTAACTATTATATTCAAAGGAATTTAAATACTTACAGTATTATTGATTGTTAAGTAATTTATACAAGAATTCTATACTTTTAATTTGAAAAATGGTCATACAAATTTGATTAAACATATTTATAGATATATCCATGATGGAAGTGAATATATGAAATTTCTGTAAATTTGAAAAGTTTGTTTCTTAACACAGATTTTGAACTGACATTCAAGAGCACAAAATGTCTATTGACAGAAATAACTGTCAATTCTAACTAAAGCATTAAAAAAAATTCTGATAAGAGTAATCTATGGAGAATATTCATTATTGAAAATTGTTCAATAACTTTTACATTTAAACTTTATAATTTGTTAAGCAAGATTTGTGAAAATTTCTCTTTCAGAGGTATACAAAACTTAGTTAATTTTATTGTTTCATCTAACTACTGTATATTAAATGCATATGACAAATTCAAAAAATATTCTGACTTGTCTTAATTATAAATTTCATCCTTTCTTGAACTTTTTACGAATAATATCTGTAACAAAATATAAATTTTCTGTTATTTATTATCTGTGAACGTAAATTTAAAACATTAATCGCACTATTAAAATTATCTATTGTGTATGATTTGGTTTAGAGGTGCATAAAAATCAAGTATGAAGTTGAAATTCGTTCAAAAAAATAAATAATCTTAGTAATTTATTAAGTAAAAGTATAGTAGACCCCTATAACACTGTTGATAATTCCTGTTATATGAATTCCATGTTGTACGAGTCACTAGATTTTACAAATACGTGAGCCGTTCACAGCCCGGCATACGTACAGTCGACCCCCCTATAACGCGATAGATACGTTCCACTTTATATGAATTTCGCGTTGTAGGAATCCTTAAATACGTGAGCCAATCAAAGCCCGGCACGTGTGCAGTTTACGGACTACGGCTGTTTGAAAGGTTTTCTTCCATAAAATTAATCGATTCTAGACTAATTTGACTCAACATTTCCAAAACACGTATAATTTTTTGGGAATAATCCGTATAAACTATGCTACAAATAAAAATTGTAGGATTACTTACCGACTGTGCACCGTTCGACCACGCCATTGCTTAAGCTTGTTTTCGTCGCGGTATACGACCTTAATCCGTTCCTGATGTTTGGACTTGTACCGAATTGGACGTATACCGAACCAACCTTTCCCATAAGAAGTAATAATAATGTAAAAATGATTAATCCGTTCTCACGTAAAAAATGGATGACTTTAAACACCTCGCTTTCCTGGCTAGTTTCTGCTTGATTTTTCACGCGATCAGCATGTATCTTTTTAGCTTTCTCGCAAATAATTGCTTCTGATACGATGTCGGCAGCACACGTTTTTCAGTTATCTAAAGCAAAAGTAATTTCTCGACACGATCTAACGTCTTCGATCTCTGTTTAGAAATTGATTTAACCCCTTTCGCAACGTTAGCAGATTTAATAATGTCTTTATTTTTCACGATTGTCGATATCGTCGTTCTCGGAATACGGTATGCAACAGTTAAAATCTCGAACACGCGTGCCACCTTCATATTTCACAACAATCTCTTTTTTCAGTTCCGTTGTGATTCTAGTTATTTTTTTAGTTTTATGTCGCTTTTCATTTGTCTTTTTGCGATTCATGACTCATAAAAATAATAAAATTTTACATACAAATTAAAACCAGAAGAAATTTAACCAAGTTATAAACCGTTGCACCGCGAACGTCTAGTCTAGTGTAGTACACCGATAGTGCTACTTGTTCGTAAATGGCGCGTATAATTAAGTCGTAAACCGAGCAAAATTTATTTCGTCCAAACAGGACGTACTCTAAAGCAGACGTATACTGAGGTACCACTGTAATTTTTATGGCAGTTGAATAAGAAATGTTTTTTTTTTCACAAAAAATGTATAAAATTACAGTACTGTATTAGACTTACAGTACCTAATTTATATACTGTACAGACGATAGTAAACTCAACATACCCACCTAAACTCTCCGTAGCGTGTAAGTAGTTCGGCTGCTCGTCCACTATTGGTCCAGATTCGACCAATCCTGTCGCGACACGAGTCGGCGATAACGTTTCACCGCATTTTTCGAGTCTCTTTTAGCGTCTTTATACGAATACGGTCGCAATGTTTTCGCCGCGATATACGAATTCGCATTAAATGAACCCGCGTTATAGGGAGTCGACTGTATTTGTAAAATCTAAGTGACTCGTACAACATGGAATTCATATAACACGGAATTCATATAACACAGAATTATCAACAGTGTTATAGGGGGTCTACTGTAAACCATTTTAAAATTACAGTATTCCTATAAATTTAAAAAAAACATGCAAGCTAAACTTTATACTGCATTTTCACTTTATACTCACTCCATATTAAGACAACTAAAAAAAATAATATATTTCGTCACGATTCGTTCTGACAACAAGTTGACGTCATTCAGATGACCAATTGTGCTAATTGGTCATCTGACAGCACGTTGTGCCATCTGGATATTTAGTCACACGTTGTAGGAAGCAGCTACCAAGCAAGTGGGCTTGGATAATTCGTGAACGAACTAGTTCGAAAAATCGATCTCTCGAGTGACCGGAGTGAAATAGTTCAAAACTGCTCACTTTTTTAGTTCTTTAGTTCACTTTAGTTCCTGGCCGGTATTATCTAGTTCGTTGTTATGTGCGTGTGTGCTGTATTCAAGTGTTGAATAAACTAAATAATTATTCACTTGACACCGTGTGGAACTTATCTATTCGAGGTAAAATCGGTCTACATAAGACTATACATCCTTTTTCGTTGTTACAAGCGCTATAAGGGAAAAGTACCAAGAAAACTAAATTTTAAATAAAAATTGCTATACACTAGTGAATGCGGGGAATCACCGGACATTAATTCGTACCAGTATTTTCTATCTTTGTTTTGTTTTACAAATGCCAATTTGAATCTAAGAATATAGCTATCATATATATCGTTGCTATCACAAACAGCATGTGTCACTTCTTGGTCTAACACAGGAGTCGGAATTAGCGGCTCGCGAACTGCATGCGGCTCTTTGCATAGACGTTTGCGGCTCTTCGAACATAAACTCCAATTTCACCTCACCTCATTTCACCGCAGCCTTATAACTTATGAATTTATGAGATAGAGCCGCCGAACAAACTTCGACTCGTATGGCATACTCTCTATCACGCTTTAACCCGTCCGCACATGACCACACTCGCGTTGATCAATATCAGTCGCATGCGAATGGCAGCATTTGAAGCATATCTATATATACATTACCCATTGAACGCGTGTCCGTCCGTGTAACGTTATGCCAAAATCGGCCACTAGAGGCGCCCCTGTCGTGTGTCGTATTTTGCACATTTAAATTAACAGTATAAATTATTATTATTCATTTGGCCAANACAAGTTGACGTCATTCAGATGACCAATTGTGCTAATTGGTCATCTGACAGCACGTTGTGCCATCTGGATATTTAGTCACACGTTGTAGGAAGCAGCTACCAAGCAAGTGGGCTTGGATAATTCGTGAACGAACTAGTTCGAAAAATCGATCTCTCGAGTGACCGGAGTGAAATAGTTCAAAACTGCTCACTTTTTTAGTTCTTTAGTTCACTTTAGTTCCTGGCCGGTATTATCTAGTTCGTTGTTATGTGCGTGTGTGCTGTATTCAAGTGTTGAATAAACTAAATAATTATTCACTTGACACCGTGTGGAACTTATCTATTCGAGGTAAAATCGGTCTACATAAGACTATACATCCTTTTTCGTTGTTACAAGCGCTATAAGGGAAAAGTACCAAGAAAACTAAATTTTAAATAAAAATTGCTATACACTAGTGAATGCGGGGAATCACCGGACATTAATTCGTACCAGTATTTTCTATCTTTGTTTTGTTTTACAAATGCCAATTTGAATCTAAGAATATAGCTATCATATATATCGTTGCTATCACAAACAGCATGTGTCACTTCTTGGTCTAACACAGGAGTCGGAATTAGCGGCTCGCGAACTGCATGCGGCTCTTTGCATAGACGTTTGCGGCTCTTCGAACATAAACTCCAATTTCACCTCACCTCATTTCACCGCAGCCTTATAACTTATGAATTTATGAGATAGAGCCGCCGAACAAACTTCGACTCGTATGGCATACTCTCTATCACGCTTTAACCCGTCCGCACATGACCACACTCGCGTTGATCAATATCAGTCGCATGCGAATGGCAGCATTTGAAGCATATCTATATATACATTACCCATTGAACGCGTGTCCGTCCGTGTAACGTTATGCCAAAATCGGCCACTAGAGGCGCCCCTGTCGTGTGTCGTATTTTGCACATTTAAATTAACAGTATAAATTATTATTATTTATTTGGCCAATAGCCAATAACAATATAAATAATTCAGTATATTTGTAATAGGAATTTATTATTGTCACGGAATGCCTGTAACGCGCATCTCTCTGGTGCACGTTATATATGCGGCTCTCTGGTACTTTTGTTATACTGTTTCCATGGCAATTTGGCTCTTCTCACTTGACAAACTGCCGACCCCTGGTCTAACAAATGACAAAGTGAAATTTTCAAGATTCGAAATCGTTCTCCGAATAGTTTGCAAATATCATCTACTTCTGCCATTTATCTGTGAAAAATTTTATTTAAAAATCCTTATATCAATATTTATACTATCATAAAAGCAGCTTCTTCTTTAAACTTTCGGCAAAACTTCTTTATTGTAAACAATTAAACTCATTTGAAAAAGGTACTTTTACTTATCCCTCCCAAATCCAACTTATTAACAGTATAAGATGGTGGTGCAAATGCTGAGCAACTTAATTCTAGTGGATAGGGATGGACGTAGCCACCGAATACTATGTACTGTACAGCAGTAGAAAATGTATTTTTCCATTACTATAAGTTGTTTGTTTACTCACCATACTGATTGTTCTCTTAAGCATTCCTTTATGAGACCATAAAATCAGGTTCAAGTTGGAAACTGAACTGGCTTGGTAACTTGGTAACAATTTTCCTGCCTACCAAGAAATGTTTTTTAATGGTTCCATACCAGGTAGGAAAGTGTGGTGGAAATGGGAATAACTGCTTAATGGCATTCTTGAACAGATGGACATACAGCTCTAGACATGAAAAAAATAATTTTTTATGGTAGGACTTCCGTTTAACCAATCTATATTTACTGTTAAACTTGACTGAAACTTGTTTTTCAGGTAATAGTGAATAAGAAAATTTTAGACATTCTTTCCACTTCCGGGCCAACGCTCTTTGTTCCCTGAACACTAGGAGTTCGATCGTGGGTTTGCGCCTCGCTCGGATGGGCTGGCCACGTGCTGTTTTTCGGGTTTTCTCCACGCTGTAACGCCTAAATAGGGGCCAGTTTTCCCTAAAAAGACCTGCCGGAAGGCATCCACCTAGGCAGATCACCCAAATGTTGCGTTGCCACAACTAAACAAACTTTCCACTTCCTTCCAAGTGTTGGTTTCATTGATCATCAGACAATAGTGACTTCATTTCATACTATTCTGGGCAACACTATTGTTGTTCTAGAATCTAGATCATCCTTTCTCAAAGTGGGCGATAATGACCTCTTGTGGGCGCTGGAGGCTTTTAGGGGGGCAGTAGAAGGCTCAGTGATTACATATGAGTTTTATTTCTTCTCGTTGAAACATTCTTTGATCTCAGAAATAGGATATGGGTCACTCCCATCTATCCTATTTATATAATAATGCATGTTTAAACATTATATTTGCAATAACTGTTTTTAAGATACGCAATAGAGGGTAATGTAAGAAAATAAGTTAAAAAATATGGGGGCACTAGATTTTTATTTAATCTCAAAGTGGGCGGTGGTCGAAACAAGTTTGAGGACCTGTGTTCTAGATAAAGAAATTCCTCGCCTGAATAATTAGCTGGCTCATCATAAATGTCAACCAAATACAATCCTCATCATTAATTTAGGAACAAGATCAAGCACAACAGCTCTCTTTTTCTTCTAGGGAGTAGATAAAATTTTTGTTCTCTCTCCAAATAACAAAAATTTTACATGTGAGATGACGAGACTAAATGTACCTAAATTTCTTTCACTGAGATCCATTCTAGGATAAAATCCGGAATTCTAAAGAATCAACTGGAGATACTTAATCAGGGTTGGGTTGGGTCAAATTAATTCAGACTGTCACTTCTACTTCTGTTGACAAGTCTGGATGAGAAGGCACGAGAGACCACGGGAAAGACTAATAGGCAAGGGTCCGGATTTATAAACACCTAGTATCCTAAGTTGCGACGAAATTCTAGTAACATGCCAGATACAAAAAGTCTCGTATTCACAAAGCACATCGTAAGAGCGGCCGGATGGCCGAGCGGTCAAAGTGGCAGCCTACCGCTCTGGCAGACCCGGGTTCGAATCCGAACGAATCGTAAAATCCCTAGGAATTTTTCGGGGGGTGGTTCGTTCTGATATGTCGGGCCCTGTCCCTCACCACCTGGCAGCCCCATTGTGGGCCTGGCTGAACCCATAATGGGCTTGCTAAAACAGATCCTCTTACTTCCCACAAGGCGGAAAGAGGAAAAAAAACTTTCAACCTTTAACCACCAAAATTCAATAGCATCAATCCCCCTAAGTAACAAATCTCCTTGCAAAATTTCAGAAATCTTCGACAAAAAGCATAAGGGTTAGTAAGCTTCAAACAGGATGAATTAAAATGTGCCCGACATACACACAGAAATTACCACCGAATTTTTTTGCATTTCTCGACGTTTTGTGGTGTCTTAAGTCCAAAAATGTAAAAATCTGGAAGGGGTTATTTTTTGCCAGATCGCTATACATACTTTCATTCTGTTATAACAGCCGGAAAAGTAAAAATGAATTTTAATTAAGAAAGAATTTTTGGAAAATTTTTTAATGTTTGTTTTCATTTTTCTTCGGAGGGTGCAAAGGCCCTTGGCTCCCCTGTGGGTGAGCCATTGACGTATCTTACGAGATATTCGTGAGTCCGGACCAAGGGCTGTGAAAGCACAGGTACCGAGCCTCTAAATATGAACGTTCTCTCTTTTTACTTTTACTTTATGCATTATCTATAGTAGTCAGTTAATTAGTCTGGAAGCGAAAATTGAACAGAGATCCGGATAGAGTAACTATAAATGCGCCTGCATGGTAAGGAGTTGCGGGTTTGAGTCCCGCTCCAGAACCGCGCTGGCAAATTTATATTTTTGAGCTAGCCTCTTTCAATTGTCTACGGAACACACGCCTTGAAGTAGGAACGAATTTTCATGATAATTGGCTGCAGCTGTCACGTTATTTTGGCGTCACCTTGTCTCCCCGGCAGGAGCACGTGCAGCACTAGATACTTCGAGGGATAGTCATCTAGGCCACGGTCAACAGGGATACCGCCAAATGGGCGACAAAAGAGATCAATAATAGACAAAACACAATTTTTTTTATTGTTTTATTAAAATCGCCATTCTTTGCTATTGATCCCGGTAAATTTAAATATTTTTTTAAAGAAACGAGTTAAAAGAACGATTTTATAATTAAAAAACATATTTATACGTGTCACATACATTAATTAAAACTAAAAAGTATAAAAGTTTTTCGAAAAAGTAAGAACTTCTTTGGTACGCTTTGTCAACCGCTTGACATACTTGTAGCATCGTTGATTATTGTATGTTGTTCCAAAACATTACCTTTTCTCTAAGTTGGAAATAACTGATTACTCATACTTCCTAAGTCTTAAAATACATATAAATATGGTTAACAATATTTCCAAAAAATATTCGACAAATAATATGCTTGCTAAAGCATACAAACATATTTAAGTTTCTGTCCCTCAGTTAACCGTCGCCCATTGTGAATCGCCCAGCTGTCGTATATCCATATGGTAGAATACCATTTGCTGAGTGTGTTTACTTGTTTTTTTAATTCTTTCTGGATGAGTTGGTATATACAACAAAGTAAACTAGATTGTTTTATGAAAATAAACTTTTATTATATCGATTCTACGTAAGCTACTTGGTGGTAGTAGCGAGTACTTAAAACATTCTAAAAGTTACAGCAAACAATTCTACATGAACAAGTTGACGCTGCGATAGAAGACTTGTTTTATTTTATTGTTTGTATTTAAGTGTTAATATCCACTATACGAACTACTCCATCGTCTGGATAACATTTGATTGTTTTGGCTAAATTCCATTGTAATAATAGTTTTCATATTTAATCATCCCTGTATCATTTTGTTTAAGATTAATTTCAGTTTGTTTCCATTTAATTTTTTGTTGAAGTGTGCTTAAATACTTACATATTACAGCTTATTACAAATATTACAATACAAAATATTACAAATTATTTTACAAATATTACAAATTACAGCTTATACATTGTTAAAGAGGAACCAATATCTGAAGAACTAGGAAAAAGTGACAGATTTGTCGAATATAATACTCTTATAAATAACTTCTCTACATGATCTAAAAAAAAAATAGAGAAAGTAATATATGGACAATTGTAAGTAGGTATTTAGCAAATAAGCATAGTTTTGGCCAAAGTGCTAAAACAAATATTTGATTATATGATGTTTACAGGAAAAATGTATACAACAAAGTCAATGGTAGATTCCAAATTTAATTTAAACTTCTGTTGCTTTAGCTAAAAACTTAAGTTGTACAGAAAATAGAGATCCACAAAATAAGGAAACAGAATCGGATATACTCGTATTATGCACATTGGTAGATAGTGAATGTGCACAAACTACTGAGACAATTAGTATTGCACAGGAAATTTTAGAATTTAATGGTCAAATGGCTTCAAGGGGAATGATTCCACCATCTAGGAAAATAGATTTGCCAAACTAATTTAAAGATTTTGATGTAGAATTACTAAAGATGACCACAATATCATTAACTTCATTATAGGATGTTATGCCTTGTGATAGTTTATGTAAAAGGCAATTAATGACTTATCAATGATAGCTTGTGTAAGTGTAGCATTGGTAGCATTTGGAATGTATAGATAAGGAAAGAAAAGAACACTTAGCAAAATTTAACACCCTACTTTTGTAAGGAATGTACAGTACACTGCCAATGCATGAAAAAAAATGGAAAAATATGAATTAAATTCATTACTAAATGATTCACTGCATGAATCAATTGTTGAGGATGGTTTCAACATTCCTAATACTGAAATAAATTTGATGAGTAATATTTCAGTTTGCTCCAATAATAAGAGTAAAAATTTGAATAGTTTAGATACTGTAGTAAAAACTCCCTTAAAAAAAGTACATTCTTCAAGAAATTGAAGTTGAATTAATTCCTCTACCTACTCCATTCTCTTTCAGTTTAAGTGAAAAAGAATGGAAAAATTCACCAATTCAGAAGAAACAATTAAGTGTTACTGGACTCTCAGATAGGTTGGACTGAATTATTTTATAAAAAGTTTTATTTGCATAACAAAACATTGTTTTAGCTTTTGTCATCATGTGTCTCCTTCCATTGGTAGAAAGAAAAGACCATTAAATTGTGGCTAAAACACACTGTAAGCACAAAAATTGTTTGATATTTACTTTTCTAATAAAAAAAAATTACAGTCAAATAGGGGTGCTGTACATGTACAGTACAAGTAGCAAAGGACAACAAAAAAAAGTTTCAGGCATCTAAAAAGGGCAAAATCAACAAAAAGCATCTGAAGATTTGAAAAATCAAAAATCAAGTGCTTATACATCTAATATGTCTACCTACACAGATTCTGAAACTATTATTTTGGGAAATTTAAGCTTTACAAAATCATTAGCTGTTCTACATAAAGTGAGACAAAGGATTCAAGCAAGATTTCATCTTAAATTTTTTTACAGATTTGATGCTCACTTGTTCCTTATCTAATTAAGCTTCTACCAGTGAGCTGTATTAAGGAATTACGCTTTACACTATTCTGAGTAATATTATCTTCAGATCAGTAAATGAAACTTTTTCTTGCTGTGGGAAAGATGAATGCTTCCTGTTCTATATTTTGATACAACAGGGAGTATCATAATTGCCTTTACTTGAATATAGAAGTGTTATTATTCAGCTGTATTGAAGCCTTCAAATAGATATGGTCCACCAATTGAAGTTGCTAGATGTTGTGAAGTGACCATACTGTACCAACATCAGAGTTTTTTGATAAAGTTCAGTATCATTATAAAATTATAGATGGAACTAAAAACTTGAAGTACAATTGAAACTGATTTTAGCTGGGTATTATTGGGATTCAAGGAACTTTAAAATCCATTTTAAATGTTGGAATTTTATTCTATTTTGGAATTTTGTTGGTTAAAAACCTAAATGTTCATATTTCTGAATATTTAAAAATTTTTTGAGAATATGTAATAGAGGCCTCAAGCATACCACCATCAATCATATTTCATGTTTGTGCAATTTATTGCATAAGAATAAGTAAAATGGTAAATAACAAGGAAACAAAAGAATTTTTTTACAGTGTTTTGCAAAACAAAATATCAATAGCAAATAACATTCTTATCCCCCATATTTGTAATCCTGTTATCAAAAACAAAAACTGATATAGCTCAACAACAATTTAATAACTTGGTTGAAATGATTTGCAGTCAAATTTCCAATAAAATAGAAGGAATAGAAAGCAAACAGTCAAGTATTGAAGATAATTGCAATCACCATTAGCTCTACACTGAAGAATTCATCTACTTTACCCCAATATTTCAATAAACTACAACTTAAAGCAGCGTTTCTCAAAGTGAGCAATAATGCCCCCTTGTGGGCAATGAGTAAATATAGGGGGCACTGGAGGCAGGGTATTGAACGGTGACCAAAGGCAAAATTGGGGTCACTGAAATCCATTCCCTTTCCTCTGTTAAACTGATAAGAAACAGTGTTTAATGGTTTCCAGATGTTGAGAACAATGTATGGTAAGGGCACAAAGTGTGAGATTCATAGAAAAGTTTTCCTAAGAATATTTCCAATCCTTTCTCACACAAGAAAATGGGTTAGGGGGCGTTGAGTATAACTTTATGGAACAAAGGGGGTGGTGGATTGAAAAAGTTTGGGAATCACTGACTTAAAGTAAGACAAGGTATATTACACTTTTCTTGTGAAGGAAATGAATTTTTCAATGTGAATCTTCTCAGTATATTCCTTAATCAATATTTACCTCACTTTCAACTATGAAGTGGAATTATGCTCCCAGACTGTACCAGGAACACTAATAAGTATGTAGAGAACCAGTTTAAAATTGTTAAAAATGATGAATTAAGCCAGTAATTTTATTTAAAACCTGATAATTTGTTAGAAAAGCAGAAAAACACATGAAAGGTGCAGTGAAACAATCTTACCATGAATTAACCATCCATATTCTAAACTTAAATAAAAACAAAAATGAGAGTTCTCTCCTCCAAAAAGAAGCAGAAAGAAGTTTGGTAGATGATCCTGATACTCTCGAAGAACAATAGAGTAAAAAAAAAAAAACAACAACAAGATTTCCAATTATTATAGACTTACTAGAAATGCATTCTTCTCTAGCAAGCAGGGCCGGCCCGTTCATATAGGCAAACTAGGTGATGGCCTAGGGTGCTTGAATTCGGGGGACAGCATGGTGAAAGTACATGCATAAATTACAATAAATAATGAAAAAATAAATGTTTTTTGATCGCAATCCTTTCTCATGTGTTAACCTGTGAGTCGTCATTTTTAAAATAGTGCCGTAGTCTCACGATCACGATATTGCATGCTACATATTGAATAAAAATTAGATACTTTTGGGGCGACGTCAAAGTCATTTGCCTAGGATGCTGAGTTTGCTCAGGCCAGCAGTGCTAGCAAGTAATCAGTTTGTTCATATACCTTGGGGTGGAAAAGCAAAGTTAAAAAGTTAAAATTAACAATATAGTTAATAGTTGCCCAATAGACTGTAAATTTTGCCATTGACTCTCAAGAGACCACAAAAGAATTTTTTACAAAACTGAAAATAGCTCTGTAAATAGTTTGAAATAACTCTAACAACACACAGATCATCATCTCAAGCAATGCAAATGCTAAGCTGTATTGATGGACTGATATTCTTGATAATGCTGTTAAAACCTCTACAATAGACTTTTATAGTGAAGAGGAGGTTTTTGTAACTAAATACTAAAAGGCTTATCAAAGAATTTATAGATCCTACAAATGTAGCTTAGATAACAGTCCAATGGATTCCAATATATTTAATGATGGCTACTTATACTTAGGTGAAATAGGTTTAGAAAAGAAATGGATAGGAGAGCAAGGATTCAAAGCATGTACAGTACAGTAGAGCAGTGCCGCATGTACCTTTTTATCGCCGCGGACCAGTCAACGTTTGATATTTTACCTCAGCCCACTGAGGGGGACATTGATTGTTTATATTTTAAATTGATTTAATTTAATAATTTTAATTTAATTGTATTTAAACATGCTTTCGAAATGAAATACAGTTACACCAAAAAATGAATATAATGTGATTTAACATTTTAACTCACTAGAACGTTAAATCAATGAGAACCCTGAGCTGGTTTCTTTGCAACAAGACGGTTCCATCTGGGGGTAATAAGAGACAATGACACCCGAAGTGTGTTTCTTATGTCCAGTTTATTCTGTTGCTGTCCTGTCATCCATTAAAAGTCGCACAAACTCGAGAGAAATACACCATAGTAAATAAAATGGAAATACCAGTAATTTAATGTTCTTTGGGCAGCCCGGTACCAGTCCGCAGCCCAGCAGTTGGGGACCACTGCAGTAGTGCATCAATTATCCAAATACCGATCATCCGAAACATCGGCTAACTGAAGTGTTCCAGTAGGCAAATTCAAATTTCTGCTAGTGCTTTTTCACTGCAGCACTCTCTCTTTCCCTGCTAGCCTAAACTGTAGACCTAGTTTAATGTACTACATTATGTAAGGTGTATATTTGTAAAGACATATGACGTTTTGGATCTAAAAATTTTTTTTATAAGAGGCAAAACAAATGCTAGTAATCATTATGTAGCACTTGTAAGAGTTGGCAGTGAGTGGTTTTGTACGATGGCTTGAACTCTGCACTGACACCGGCATCTTCTAAAAATATTGATTGTAGTTACATATCATAAGTTTAGTTAACTAAGCATTTTCAGATAGTTGATTTGTTTGCAGATGCAGTTGATAGGACTGCTGAAGTTTTCAATATGTAAATATAAAATAATATATATAAAAAATATTCACTACTTGAATGAAACAATAAGATGTCTTTACATCCTGTCATCCTTTCACAACCTCAGCAACAAACAGTCTTTATGGGTGGAATGGACTTTTCTTTGAGGCTATTCATCTGCCTTGTTATGTAAAAACGTTAAAAAATCCCCAGATGGTGGCATAATCACAATAAAAACTTTTTAAAAACACTTTCTTCCAAATAGTGAATATCTGTATATATTTATTGCCCTTGGCCATTTTAATTGTTATATTAATTGAAATATTTTATAAAATATATTTTTAGATATTAAAAATACAATTAAAATTCACTCATTTTTGATATGGTTTCACCATATGAAAGCACACAAAAATTGATGGAAAGCTGTTTCTTTTCCTTGTCAATCTTTTCCCCCAATACCATCCACCATGCTCTTTGGTACTGGGTGATTTGTTTTTAAAAATATCTGAGATTAAAATTACATTTTTAGATAATTTATAGAAGAGGCAGATATTAATGACTAGGAGAAGGAATTGTTAATCTTTAATATTTCTATCTTGAGATTGAGCAATGCTCAGAATTATAATGATGAAGCTAACTTCACAATTTCAGCTTTTCTGATAGGCTGTTTTACTGAGTTATAAATTATGAAAACATCAGGATCTGACATCAAGAAATATTCACACCTACTTACTGACATCACAGAAGGTTGGAAAAAACTTTATGAGGATTTAGGATAAGTGAATGGAAGAGAGAATATTAAAAGAGACTGGTGCAGAAAATCAAATATGAGCACTTTTAACATTTAATAATGGGTTTATTAATTACATTTTCACAGTTCCATTTACATAATATGCATCATTTTACATTGTGAGTGTGAGAGACAATTACATATAACTTCGGTACCAGGCTGTAAAACACAAGGTCTGTGAACAAAAAGATTGAGAGAGATGATTTTGGAGGTCAATGGTGAGCTCATGGGCTTACTCATAGTTCTCTTGGAAAAAATCCTTGGTGATGACACACTACACCTTTTACACAAAACTCCAACAAACAGAACGTGAAAAATAAGACAACAGATCTGGTGGCTAGAAACAAGTGGGATGATGTCAAAAATGAATAACAGCCAAATATCATGAAAGAATTCGCTATGACGATGGACTTTTACATGATGAATGACTCAAGATAGATCAGAAAATCTAACTTTATCAAATCCCTGAACCGCCTTGGTGGCTCCAGTGGCAAATTTTACTACACCACCTTTTCAGTGTTTATCCTGGTTTTCCATTCTGGGTGTAAACTTCATTCCTTACTTATTGTAAATAACACAACTCTGCTGTCAGTGTTGCCACAGATGCAAATGTCCTGATTTCTTGTTAAATCACTAAACAGTAATCTTGGTTAATGCAAATATGATAATTGCCTCTGGTGTTTCTCTACTTTTTCTCCCTTTTGGAGGGAATTTTGAATCTAGTGAGGAAAATATTTTTTCATATAACTGCTATGTTGATGGCTAAACAACGAAGTAACTGTCAAGTTGCTCAGCTGTTTATGATGAAAAATGAAGAAAGATATTTGTGCAGCTGACTGTGAACTTGCATATGAGACTTACATCACACACTATTACACAAGGTTATAAAGAAATGTTATATCAAATATTGTGTGTTTGTTTATTAAGTTTTTAAGGCAGTTTATCTCAAACACACAATATTTGATATAACATTTCTTTATAACCTTGTGCGATAGTGTGTGATCTAAGTTTCATATGCAAGATCACAGTCAGCTGCACAAATATCTTTCATCATTTTTCATCATAAACAACTGAGTAACTTGACATAGTTATAGGGAGTTATAGGGTTTGGAAAGATGTGGATATAGAATATAAAGATAAAATTTGGAGAGAATTGTATTTGACAATTTTGAGTTTCATAACTTCAAAGTTGCCAAGTATAATTATGAAATGAATCATCTGCTTCATTTTTTTGGTTAAAAATAAGAATTCCAAGTTATTGTTCATTTGTAGGGAATATAATTATTCTTTTATCAAAAATGATCTGTAATTAAACCTCCATTAGATCTAAAAATACCTAGATCACCATGTGCTCCTGCTAAAAAATGTGTTGATGCCAAAATCACATGACAGCTGCAGCCAATTATCACAAATATTCGTTCCTACTTTAAAGCACATGTTCCATAGACACTTGTAAAAGGCTAGCTCACAAATGTGAATGTTGTGCCAACTTTGCCCAGTAACTCCAGAACAATCTTTTCTTCCAGAATATTCTAAAATTAAATTTAATAACTTATTTATACTTATTAAATTTAACAAGTGATGGCAGCTTAACTGCCTACTTCTTGCCATATTACTTAGTGATTATTTAAACTTAATAGTCCAATAAAAGAATCTGGCTGTTTGTTTGATATTTGAAGTAATTATCAGATTGGTTTTATTCATATAAAATTTAGATTATTGTTTAAAATAAAGCTCTATACATAAGTATTTTATTTTCTAACCTGAATGTTTTAAATGTGTAAAAAATTTTTCAGGGAAATGACTCAGGTTAATCTTGGCAGCTTCATTTTAAAACTATAATAGACCAAACTTTGTTGAATGCTGTTATTGAGGGGCTAGATAAGCTTTTCTCGCATATAACCAGAGTGCGACATTTTATTACATAACTTAGAATACAAAATTAAGATTAATAATATTAAATAGCGGAATGTTGTCAGTTTTCTTCTGCTGGGTGTTTTCTAAGATTGGGATTCAGTTGTTGAATCTAGATCCATGTCTTCTTTGGTAGATTGGTCTGGGACTCTGGCACCACCCAGATGAGACCACCAGGAAGAGACGGCTGATCTTGCTCCAGAGATGGCTCCTCCTGCGAAAGAAATCGAGTGAGAAGGGAATGTTGAAACTGACTGTTGATGCTTCCCAATAAAAAGAAGGATTGGTTCATGCAAAAGTTCCTGGAAAACACACCCTTCATTTGGAGGGTCTTTTCCAAGAACTCATTTTTTTGTCAAGTGGAAGAGATACAAATGAAAAGAAAGGAAAAATATCAATATCCATTAAAACTGAAAAATTTGCTGAGAGGACTTACCCACAGCTCTTCCAGTCTGTGATACCACTTTTCCTGTCCCTGATACCATCCGGTTCAGCCTTCGACCCCTTTCTGTGCTTTGCATTGTACTGAAAAGATTCAAGACATTTTATAATTAAGTATCAGTGGAGGAAGTGCCTAAGTCTATTTGCATCTGTACAAGATATCTAACTAATTGCCTGCTGAGTCTTTTCTTCCAAGCAGGACATAAGAGAAACACTTGGAATAAAAATTCCTTAAAGATTGTCTAATACTTTTTCAAGTCTTTCTAAGCATAATGTGGATCAATCTCACTTCACCATTCAATGATGGTGAGGTAGACTGATGTGACCCCCAATCCTGGCATAAAAATCTAAAAGCCAATTTCTTTCCCTTATTCAAAGCATCTCCATGTCAGCCCATCCAAAAGAGTTATGATGTAAATGACAAAAAGACCGGCTGTATCCAGTCAAATGTCCCTGTCTATTGATATCTAACTAGTCCTGATAATAAACAATTTCAGAGGATAAACAAATATTTGTTTATCTTCTGAAATTTTTATGCCAAGACTATTTGCACATAGTGTCAATCATACAACTAGGTGGATTGCATATTACATGTCATTATATAGTTCTAAGAAAATTTTATTCTCTTGTCAACTTATTGGATGAACAATCTCTGTTAGCTAAGGACAAAATTGAAAATAAAGCAAGAAGTAACCCACACTATTCCACACACATTTTTTGCAATACAGTGGGTGATTATACACCAACTACTGCCATAAATGATCGGGCTGAAATCTGGATATAATGATTATATCCAAATTTCAGCCTGATCACTTACAGCAGTGGTAGGTGTATATTTGCTTATTATCGAGTTTCGGCTGATGTGTGTATTTGTTTATCAGTGGGTGATTGGTTAATGAACATAATCTGTTCCAAGACTCTGTTTGCTATCCAAATTGTTCATTAACTGATTATCAATTTACCATTGATTTTTATGGAAATTTGATTAATTTGTTCTGGAGACCCCAAAAAAATAAATAAAAAATTATATACTTTCTTACTATATTTATATGTAATAATAAAAATACATATACAGTCAACCCCCTATAACACTGTTGATTATTCTGTTTTATATGAATTCCATATTGTATGAGTCACTTAGATTTTATAAATACGTGTGCTGGGCTGTGAACGGTTCACGTATTTGTAAAATCTAAGTGATTTGTACAACATGGAATTCATATAAAACGGAATAATCAACATTGCTGTAGGGGAGGTCAACTGTATACACAGTCTTGCATGTTTATCGGTCATATTGTTTTTCTGTTTGTGAGACATTAAAGAATCTGTACAATGTCAATTGCTTTTCTCTCTTCTTCTGGATTTTTCGGAAGTAATTAATAGCATTTTCATCATAGAGATCCTCAAGCCTATTAACCTCAATCTGGTTTGGATGCCATTCTAAGATTGTTGTTCTGACATCCTCCCACTTCTTCAAAAGATCTTTAATAGCAGATGTGGCATTTTGACCCTCATTCGTCTTCCTTTTTTTTCAGAAAACACATTTCGCTGAGTTTCTCGGTGTTCTTCATTCAAGAGTTCTTGGAGTTCTTCTGTCATCAGATCCAGCTTCAGGTTCCATTATGAGCTCTTCAATGTCATCTTCATTCACCTCCAATTCCATATCTCTAACAGTTGTCACAATTTAATCCATAATTTCAGGGACATCATCTCCATCTCCCTGAATGCAGGGGGGACAGCTTTTGCCAAGCAGAATTCAACTGTCGTTGAGTGACTTCTGACCACGCCTTTTGAATGAGCCATATAGCTTCAAGAATATCAAATTTTTCTTTCCAAAACGTTTTTAATGCCATTGTTGAGGGGAACTGGCATGCTTCAAAACAGAGATTAAACAGTGCTTGAATGCTACAATTTCTTGAAACCTGCAATAACCTCTTGATCCATTGGTTAAATCAACAAAGTGGTATTCGGAGGCAGAAACTGAACTGTCAGCCAGACAAAGTCTTCTGGCAAATTATCTTCAAGGTCTTTTGGGTGTGCTGGTGCATTGTCCAATAGCAACAGTGCTTTTAATTAATGGCAATTCATCGGTCTGAAAGTAATCCTTAATGCTCAGAGCATAAACTTCAAACAGACATTCTTTGAAAAGAGCCTGCATGACCCATGCCCTTTTACTCAATCTTCACATCACTGGCAGTTTCTTTAATTATGGAATTTTTTTGAATACTCTAGGGTTCTCAGAGTGATAGACAAAAAATGGGATGAGCTTCATATCATTACTATCATTAGCTCCCAAAAGTAACGTCAATCGGTTTTTCATGGGTTTATGCCTAGGAATACTTTTTTGTCTTTCGTGATATAGGCATGATTTGGCATGCGCTTCCAAAATAAACCAGTTTCATCACAATTGAAAATTTGTTGTGGACAATATCCTTCTTTTTAAATGAATTCTTCAAATTTCAGACAGAACTTCTCAGCTTCTTTATCTGTACTAGCAGACTCACTGTGAATTACCATATGTTTAATCAAAGCTGTGGAGTCGGTAACACTCCACACTCGACAAACTCAAAAAAACACGACTCTGACTCCAGATAATTTTAGTGGGCTGACTCTGACTCCAACTCTGGCAAAATTAAATACCAAGTCATTATATGGGGGCAGAAATAGGGAGGTACCCTACTCTGAACAGAGCCTGGGCATTTACCCAAATACTTTTATAGTTAGTATTTTTATAATATTTAACTTACATTAATATTTATTTGTATAAAAAAATTAATTTTTAACAAATATTTAATAAGAGGAGAAAGTAGGTGATAAAATTCTACATCTACATATATTATTCGACAGCATTTGCACTTCAATTTTACCCTTCCAGAATAGTTAGATCAATTAAAAAGTGTGCGATCTAGCAACTTCAGCCCCTTGTTCAGAAAAGAAAAATATGAACTCTGATCAATTAGTCTGGCTCATTCAGAAAAATAGAGTACAGTACTTATTTAGAGCAGGGATAATAAAGGAATGATTCTAAAATATTTAAATTCAATTGGGTCAAAATAATTTTACTATTAAACACAAATACTATAAAGAACACTACATATTTAATTTAATTAATAAATTAAATTGATGTATTTTGTATTTAAAATAAATGAATTATTACAAAATATAAAAAAATTTTTAAAAATTAATAAATATATACAGTAGAGCATCGATTTTCCGAATCAGTTGGGGACTAGGGTTGTTCATATAACTGATATTTCGGATAACCGATTTATGTACGAAAAAATAGTTTAATGTATCCGATGTTGAAATTTTTCTCCGTTGCGTGTCGCTTTGCATTGAATTTTCGTTGATGTTAAGCCTAACAAAGACTATTGTATTGTTAAAAATTATTTTTTTATTTTGTACAAACAAAATAAATATATTNCCGGGTATTTACCCAAATACTTTTATAGTTAGCATTTTTAATATTTAACTTACATTAATATTTATTTGTATAAAAAATTATTTTTAACAAATATTTAATAAGAGGAGAAAGGGAGCAATAAAATTCTACATTTACATATTTTTATTCTACAGCATATGCACTTCAATTTTACCTTTGCAGAAAAGTTAGTCCAAATAAAAAGTGTGCGATCTAGTTATTTTAGCCCCTTGTTCAGAAAAGAAAAATATATACTTTGATCACTTAGTCTGGCTCATTCAGAAAAATAGAATATTTATTTAGAGCAGAAATAATAAAAGAACGATTTAAAAATATTCAAGTTTAATTGGGTAAAAATAATTTAACTATTGATACTAAACACAAATACTACAATGAAAACTACATATTTAATAAATTAAATTGCTGCATTTTGTATTTAAAATAAATGAATTATAACAAAATACAAAACATTTTTAAAAATTAATAAGAAAATTTATTTTATATTTTCACTTAAATAAAAAAAACTAAATTACATTTATAATTTTGAATTTTATAAAATGGTTCTAAGAAACAAAATAGCTTCAATTAAATCTGCCTTCATAGATGCCCTTAAATCAGCTTTAATTATTTTCAAAGCTGAAAATAATCTTTCCACACTGACTTGTGTTGGGGGCATTGCTGTGACAGATCTAGCTGCATCGCAAATAATTTCTGGATAAATTGAAATAGTTTCATGTTCAATTTTGATAAATGGTCATACTTTTCTATTTCAATTAGCCCATTTAAAAAATTTTGTTCAAATTTTATTTGTTCAATTTCTGCCAGTTTAGTTTCTTGATTTTTTAAATGTCTTTGCTTCACTTTGAGACATTCTAAACTATCCAAATATGCTTCAAAATCAAGCTTTTCTTTTGGAGATGATGATTCCACATTGTCATTACATTCGTTATTTTTATTTTCATCTTTTGATTCATAAATGTAAGGTAACTGCAACCTTTTCAAGCGAATAGCTATTTCATGAAGCTTTTTTTCCCCTGAGGCAATTTGGTTGTCATTTAGTAAAATTTGATTCATTGGATCAACATAAATAGTGGCTAACAAGATTTTATTGTCTAACAACTGAATTTCTATTTTTCTCATTGAAGATAAAATCACATTAGCAACAATTCCTCCAGTTTTGTTGAGCTGATGCATCAACGTTTTCCACTGAAAGAATAAAATTTTCAGGTGTCAAATCTTCAGCTTGTAACTTTAGGGCAGTGTTTCCCAATGTGGGGTCCACGCCCCGCAGGGGCAATTGGATTGTTCAGGGGGGCAATTTGAAAATGGACTCACCCAGAGTTTAAGTTAACCATATAGCCATTGTATATGTTAGGGGCATAAGAAAGCCTTAGGTGGGGCATAGCACAAAAAAGGTTGGGAAACACTGCTTTAGGGTGACAGTATAAGGATATGACGAGACACTCTCTAATTTTTCTGTTTGTTTCCATTGGTTTTCAGTTAATAAAACACTTGGATTATCAAGGTCTTCAAGGAAGGTTTTCAATTCAAGCAACTGCTTAACCATTAAATAAGTGCTTCCTCAGCGAGTAGTTTGATCTAAAATAATTTTTTCTACCACGCCTTCTCAGAATAGCATCTATTTTAGGGGTTCTAGCTACAGTAGCTACCTGTCTTAATTTTGTAATGATTTTAGCTACCCAAGAGTCTTTTAACCCATCTCTTATTGTTAATTGCAACGTGTGAACAGCACATCGCATATGTTGGATTTGAAACATATTGGCCGCTTCCTCCACAATATCCTCTAAATATTCCTCTTTTTCTATTATAGGCTCGATTTGTGTGTCAATGGCAAATATTTCATCAATGTCTTCTAATGCAATTTCATTATCTATCTTGATTCATTTTCTCAGTTATTTTTAACATAATTGAAGCATTATCTGTTACAATACACAAAATATGCTCCTTTTCAATTTTAAAATCTTCTAATACCTCTTGAACCAACTTCTGCAGATACTCCTGTGATACTCTCCTGTGTGATGAGCCATAGTGTCTTTTACTGCTAATGTCTTCGTAACAATTGTATTATTCTCATCAATAAATCAAAAATTAATTGCAAAATAATTCACCCGATAACGAGTGCATGCATCCATTTTAATAAATATCAAGTGATTCTTCAGTCTTTCTCAGAGTTCATCTTTTTTCAAAACAGCCTCTTCAATTATAAGCCTTCAGATGCTTTCTCTATATAGTGAAACTCCAAGTTTTCTCACTATTTCGCCATTTAAGCCTAAAAAGGCTGGTCGTGAAAAAAAGATTAAAGTCACACTATCTTGCACCACCATTTCAATTATGAGATTTTTAAATTTTGCACTCGTCATTGTTACTGTAACTTTATCCAAAGCAAAGAATTTGCATACTTGTGTTTGTACTAAACTAAATGTTTGTATATTTTCTAATTTTAAAATAGATGAAGTGTTTCTACTGTTGTCTTTTACGTTTACTTCTTGTAAAATTTTAGGATGTAGACATTGCAAATGTATTTTTAGATTATCTGCTCTTGTAGGTGCATTTTTTTTTTCAAAACTAGCAAAAGTGCTAATTTTTGTTTCACATACATGTTTACCATCATCATTTTCTATAATGCATTTACACTGATATTTTCTATCTGTTGTAAGAGTATAATATTCAAAAACTGCAGACTTTGAATTTGAAAACACTTTCTTTTCCATTGTGAAAGGGTAATTCGATATCTAACAATATTTAAGTTTATAAAATTAGATATAACTCTTAAAAATAATATGTACATAAATATAATTCATACTTACAAGTCCCAAGTAAAAAAATCTGAACTTGAGAATTGAAATAAAAACCCTTTAAGTACTTTTTCAGAGTTAACCCGGGTTGGACGAAAAGGNTCTACGTAAGGACGTCCCGCGAAAGTTCACCAAGCAGCTGGCTAAAGGTCAAATAGTTGTAAATTTTGGAGACCCCAGTGTCTCCTTACAACTTGTTTTTAATGTAATAAAATGACAAATAAAGCATCTCTAATGATATATTTATTTTAAATTATTTCATATTATTCTAATATTTTTACTATAAAATCACATTGGGATGAAATTTTTTGCAGCTATTTTTGTTTTAATTTTTCTGTGGAAAACAAAAAGAGAGAAATGGCTGAAATGGCTGACACATTTTTTCTGACTCCACAATCCTGTGTTTAATATCAGATCTCCTTCTAAACTTTGCAAACCATCCAGTGGTAGCTTTGAATTCTCTCTCTTCATGTGATGAATGTGGAGTTTGTTTCTTCAGTTCTTCAAAAATCTCTTTAGCTTTCTCTTGAATGATAGTCATATTAGTTACATCTCTCTTCATTTCCCTTTCTTTTATCCAAATTAAAAATAATCTCTCCATTTTTTCACGGATGGCACATCTTTGTTTTTCAGGTGTGATTTTTGTTACTCCTTTACTCTTCTTGATTATATCTTTCTTAGTTAAGATTGTGTTTACTGTAGACCTGTTCAAGCCATACTGCCCAGTAACATCAGACATCTGCCCACTTTCTATTTTGGCTATTATCTCTTGCTTGGTTTCTATGGTGAGCACGGTTCTTGACACTCCATTTTTTTAGGCTCCATAATATTATCAATTTGTTTTTTAAATAAAAAGTTCAGAAAAGTACTTACAAAAATTCAGAGAACAGAAATCAACTAGTGCACAAAAAATTATGTAAATGTGTGAGATTAGCCGGGGGTACTCTAATCCGGGGAGGATTTGTTTGTACCACTTATTCGACACCCAGTTGGTAAAACTAGTTCTCCAGGTTTCAGATCGAGAGATCCGATCCTAAATGTTCCTATAGGAGNAAAGTTTGGAGGAATACTACCCGATTGGTATTGGGTTGAATGTTGATGTTGATGACTCCCATGCTCCGAAAGGTTTCGAATTGTCATCTGGAGACAAGGGAAAACCAATTGGTTTTTGTTATTTTACATCTTTTTGTGTTTGTTCTGTGAAGTATTTGTTATCCAAACATGTATTCATTATCCAATTTGTTCGCAGTCCGAACTGTTCATTAACTGATTACCCACTGTATTCTTTGTACTAGGCCAAGAAGAGCGTACACTAGTAATGTAACGAATATTCGGTTACTATTCAGTATTCGGCCTATTTTTCACTATTCGGCCAAATACCGAATACCTAAAAACAGGAGTAAGAAATAACAAAAACACAGTAAATTAATCATTTTGGTATTTAGATTTAATCTTATCGGGTTAGTGTTGTTTGTTTATATTTATTTATAATTTATAACATGCACAAAATAAAAAAGAACATAATATTAGTCACTTGTATTCACAATTTATAATTACAAAGATCAGCATACGTACACACCTATTCGTTCGAGAATCGTCACACATCTGAGGTCTGACCCTGCCTATCCTTCTTTTTAAGCGCTCATCTTTGCTCTTCCCTTTCTCTTTCCTCTATCGCTCTAGTCCACATATGCCTATGCATATATCATAATATGTGCTCATGATACTTTCGATTTGTCACATTTCCATTGTAGTTTTTCCATTTTATAATTACGTGACTCCTAGCATGGTGATAACGGAGAAGAGAGACAGATAGGACGTCGATATATGTCACAATTATGATTTCACAGATTCGAAACAGCTTGGTAGCCTGAATGACCCCAGGCTTTCGCCCATGCACACTAAGTGACTTTCATTACAAGCATTTAGCTTTCCGAAGTCTATGACAACAATTGTTTGGCATTCACAACAGCAAATTTCACACCAATAAGCTGCCTCGACTTGTTCAATTATGTTATCAACTCAATTTCATATTTATTTTCACATTTTCACTTTGCGGTTCTTCTCTGTTCTTCTTCCGTTATTTACACGTGCAGGTCATTTCATTGTTATCCACATTTGATATCATCACTTATCATATATTGCATGACGCTCTTGTCTGAACTGTCAAGAATTAATGCAATTGGCGAAGTGTAGTGACAGTGGGCCAATAGAGAGCAGGGTCCTTGCCATAATGTGGCTTGCACGCCAATTTTTGTACATGCGTTAATCAAGCCAAATAGTTTGGCCGAATATTTGGCTATTTGGCCATGCTCCTGGCCGAATATTCAATATTCGGCTTGAGGCCGAATATACTATTTGTTGCAACACTAGTGTACACATTCTTTTTGACCTAGTACAGTATCCTGTTTATAAAGAATCTTCACATCCTGTTTAGATCTTAAAGTACAAAAATATAGCCTATTTTTTTTAGTCTGAGTCTGTAGTCTGTCTTCTGTAGTTTTGTGAAACTATATTGAGTTATTGAGAATTTTGTAATTTTTCTGAATTGATTAGATTGGCAATAATTGATAGGAATAACTATTATGTACTTCTATTGTGTTTCAGGAAATGAAAAATTATGTCAATGATGACAAAACTTACTATTTACAGATGGCAGTCAGTTTAACTCTAATATATATATTACATTTACCATTATTTAATCTATATATCAAAATATACAGGGTTCCTACGCACCTGGAAAGTCAGGGAAAATCAGGGAAAGTCAGGGATTTTCATTATTTTTTGAAAAAGTCAGGGAAAGTCAGGGAATTTGTCAAAAATTGTCAAAAAGTCAGGGAATTTGTCGAAAATTGTCAAAAAGTCAGGGAATTTGTCTCCTTAACTGCGTTGTTGATTTCGTTTGCTGAATATAGATGACCAATCACAGCCATCTGCAGGCGGCAAGAAGTAATGCTGCAATCTTTAAAACCCGAGATAACTCGGGCAAGTTCCATAGCGTTACATAAAACTCGGGCATTTGGGCCCTCCGAAAAAATTTTTGTTTTTTTT
>NW_019385036.1:362163-386410 GCF_000671375.1 Centruroides sculpturatus
ATAAGGCGGGTGTGTACAAGATTCCCTACGAGAACCAGCTTTTAGGAATTAAGAAAGAATATGTAGGGGTTACAACTAGGAACCTAGGTTTAAGGATCAAAGAACACAAATATGATATCAGAAAAGGTTCTAATGCGACAGTATTGGCCCAGATGGCGCAGGCAGAAGGTTCATTGGTACATTGGGATAAAGCCGAAATCCTGAAACAGATACACTCGCCGGCTTTGGCAAGAACAGCTGAAAAGATAGAAATCTATAGAAGCAAACTTGAAGAAAAATGTATTAACGCAAGGGATGCGGAGGGTCTTCCTTCTGCTTGAAAGTTTGCGGTTAAAAGCTTAAAAAAAAGCGCATGAAATTTAGTATGATACATAGTAAGCTCTATATAGTTTGGCAGGCGATATTAATATTTAGTATTGGTATTATGTTATTTATTTTGAATATTTGTATTATTTACAAGTATTATTTATTTTTATGTTATCGGTTTATTTGTATTTTTGAATATTTAAATGTGTTGTTCTATTTATGAAGTGTTCTATTTAACCTGAAGATGATCCAATGAATGGATTGAAAACGTCTGTTTTAATAAAAATAATCTCTCAGAGAAGGATAAGGTGTTGACTGCATATTTAATTATTTTCTGCTGGGTATAGTTGTGGTTTATATATTTTTTGTCATTTAGCTGCCTTATCATATCCCGAAGCCGCCATGGGGCTGAGTGGTTAGGTCTCTCGCCTCACACCACTAAAGTCTCGGATTCAAATGAAGAGAGGAATGGGCTTGACAATGATCCTGCTCTGGGGGCCTGTTGTAGGATGTGGAGGCCATGATACTAGATATTCTCTTTCAATTGTATAATTTCATCTTTCTGTAAGAAGTCAATCATATAAATTCTTATCTATTTTTTCTAATTTACATAATAAATATTCACTTAACAAGAAAAAAAAAGCCAGATAATAGTTGAAAATTTGTCTTTATGTTCTATTTTATTCATATTATTCAGTTATATTATGAATTCAGCATATTATCAAATTTCATAAATAGTAATCTATATGATTTTATGATATTTAATAACAACTTACTGAAATATTCTTAGTTTCATATCAGCCATGCTCATTTGACCCTGAAATGGATGCCTGAAAAAATTTTGAATTACATTATTAGGCAAAATAACAATTTTATTACTCTAAAATATAATCAAAGAATTGAAAATAGAGAGAGAGAAAATTAAGCAAACAAGAACATTTATAGATTTACAAGCTAAGGCAATTTAATTTCCAAAATGCACCTGTAGAAAAAATGTGCATGTACCATATCTCTGCACTAACAACAACTGTTACTTGCAAAGTAATCCCCTTCCAGAACTATGCATTTAATGAGACTGCTGCTGCCATTGTTGGAAACATACCTGGAACTCTGTTTCTGAAATAGTTTCTTAGGCACATGATGCTAGTTGTAAAAAATATTGAAAATTTTATCCTTTTATGGTGATTTTTATTTTTGGGAAGAGCCAGAAATCACAACCAGAAATCAAGTTGGATCACAAGGGACTAAGTCAGATAACTAGGTTACATGACTTTAGTCCCTTGTGATCCAACTTGATAATTGATTTCATCAGGAAATTGTGAACACTGAATGCATCATGACTTGAGGCATTATGATGGATGATCCATTTGTAAGGCCATAGCTCATGGAATTTTTGATTAAAGAAAAGACCTAACTTTTCCAGCAATTTTAAATAGCATTGTTAGTTGACTGTTTGCCCTTGTTCAGTGAATTTGTAATGGATTATCATCTTGTGATTAGAGAAATGCATGAACTGTTAGCACAATGCATGCTGTTTTTTGATCTGGCAAATGTGATGTTTTTCATTACATGCATTTTGTTTCTGAGTTACACTGGAAATACCATGTTACTTATAATATCCTTGTTGAACATATTTTCATCTGCAGAAAGATCAATTACAAACATTAATTGTTTGTGTGTGTGTGCTGTTTCTATGCATTTGTCAAAATTCAAGACAAACTGCAAAAATTTTTTACATGATTATCCAATGTTAAAATCTTTACTATTTCTATATTCAAATGTAGTTCCTCTGCTATTAACTGCACATTTAATCATCTGTCTGATTGCACCAAAGCTCACACATTGCCCATATTTGCATCTGTCCTGTGTTTTTGGCTGTCCACTTCTGGCATCATCATTCAAATATTATTGTGTAAAGGTTCTTCTTCACCAGGTACTGGTACAATATATATAAAAAATATAATCACAATGAAGTTTTGATTGACCAGTAAAAAAATTATTTGAAAAAACAAACGTTTTCGACCATATTCTTTGGCCTTCTTCAGGTTAAACGTGTCGATACTCTCGACGCATACCAATTTGACCCACTAGAGGGACCTACCCAATAACCAAACAAAAGGTTTTATGACCCTTTGTCTTAACCTGTTCCTTTGTTAGAACTACTGTCTGTCGACACGTGCGGACGCTCGTCCTACTGCTATGTAAAGACTTTTGTACATTAATTCACAGATTAAAGGAAGATACCTTAACCAGTTTAATATGTTTTCATCTGAGTGTCTCTCCACTGATTCTGAATTAACCACAAAACGTTCCGAGATTCTAAAAGCCGTTGTGCTTAAAGATTTAAAAGTTTTGGAACAAACTCAACTCATTATGCGCCTGCATATCAAGCATTGAATTTACATACACATGAAAATACATTAATTATAGTTGTGGGGGTCTTCTCCTTCCAAAATAAACTTCCAAGCTGAAGAAATATTAATTGTATCCTTATAGTTGATGCAGTTATTGCGTAATCCTGCTTTATATATTTCCAGAGTTTCTAGCGTTCGTATGTGTTCCCTTCTGTATGAAAGTTTAATGACTCACGCGTTATGCAAGTCCGCATTTATGTGAGGGGTGGATGCATAAGTAGATAGGGCAGTGGTGCATCTGTTATGATTGATGTCATATTTGTGTTCGCATATACTCTTATCTAGAGAGCGTATCGAGGAGCCAATATATACAAGGTCCCTTAGTGGGACAGAATATACCCCTGGAGCCAATCTTTTGTTTATGACATTCTGCGCATTTTTGCAGTTGCGCAGAATGTCATAAATGGTACTACGCCTCCTATATGCAATTCTCTTGTTCGTACATGCAGCAATTTCTCTGTAAATCGGATCAAGGTGGTGGTTATATTCAACCACAGCTAATGACTGAACCTTATTGGAGTTGTTCGTGCGTGAGCTATCATTGTCATTATTATATACTTGCGATGAATAGGCAAATGCAAGGTTCTGAATTAATCTTGGCCCATAACCGTGTCTTGTGGCTATTTCTTGGATGCGTTATCCAAACATAGCCACTAACATCCAAGAATTATTCTTCCACAAATCTGACCTTTTTCAGTGAAAATTCTCTCTCAAATGCCTTATAACGCCCAGTTAATATTGTTTTTTGACTGTTTGCCCCTCTGGAAGAAATTCCGAGTGGACAACATCATGACAGTCAAAGAAAACAGTCAACAAATAAACCATGTCAAAGTCAACAATAAACCATGGACTGATTTTTGAGTGACCTCGACATGGTTTATTTGGTTTTGACTCATTCTCGAAGTGCCATTCCAAAGTTTGTTGGCTGGTTTGCATGTCAAACTCATAAACCTACATCTCTTCACATGTTATGATGTGTTTCACATCTTTGGAAACCTTTTTCCAGTGCTCTTTTTGAAGAAAATTCAGCTCCTTCAGAACAAGTTGTGCTGCAATATGTCTCAGCTCAAAATAGGAACTAAAATGGTGCAAACGGATTTGTGAGACACGTTTAGATTCTGAGCCATCTCTCTCAATCTTGAATGACGATTTTCCATCATAATTTCTTTCACTTTGTTGATGTTTTTGTCAGTTGAAGGTTAAAGGTTAACCAGAATGAGGCAAGTCTTCCACTATTTCTCAGCCATTTTTAAATGCTTTGTATCAATCACTCATATGCATATATTTTGAATAAAGCCAACTTCACCATCTGCAACATTTTCAATGATTCAGCACAAAAAATTTCATTGGTAACACAAAATTTTAGACAAACTCTTTGTTCAATGTTTTTGTCCAGTTTAAAAATTGCAAAACACACACATGTTCAATGACAATACCAACAGTTGTAAATAAACTGGTTGACAAATGACACTATAAACATAGCGTCATTTATATATAATTTATAAACATATTCAAATGACAATTAAGTATACTGGTACCAACTTACAGCAAAAATTTTGTTTTCATATCTTTTATACAGGCTTTTGAAATGGACAATTCCTGGTATTTATTTGACAATGTATGTACTAGTTAAAACATGTTCAGACATGCATAGGCATGTGATTCTACCCACACTGCTACACTACAGGCAACACTAGATGGCCATTCTGGAAATTAGATTGTCATACCATGTAAGAATATAGTTTACACTATAAAAATGTAATTATTTTAAAAAATTTTAAATGCTAGTTTCTTTTTAAATGCTTTCAGCCAATTGCAGAAATGAGGTCTAAGCCACAGCTATGACTTAAATTGTGGTTTTCTTAAACAAATTTTTGTCTGTAGGTGGAACACATGGATCAAAAACTGGTATTAAAAGCTATGAGTTAGACTCTGCTAGAGGCAAATGGAGACTGTAGCACTAATAATTGAATGCTACATTTAGACAATACAGCCAAAGAAATAATTGTTTTAGTTGTTTGCATTTTCACTGAATTTAACTTAAAAATGAATGTTTTGCACATTTGAATATTTGTAACAGATTATATCAGCAAGATCAAAGAAATAATATTGTCATAAGAGTTCAAAAAATAATATTAAGAAATCAAACAAATCTCAAAATATACGAGGGGGGCCCAAAAAACCGAACTGAGAGCACGCTGTCATTCGTAGACATAATAGAGAGTTCTCCCGTTACATGGGGTTAGTAGAGACCTTCTCGAAACAGCTGTCCAAACGGTGTCAGTTTGTAGGTTTACGTTTGAGCGTAGTGTTGTGTTTCTCTTACTGTAATTTTGTGAAGTTCTGGGAGTCCTTCAACATCTCGAAACGATGAAAACATTGAAAAAATCCACCAAAAAAGTGTTAAGACATCTGCGAGAGGATGTGTGTAGGAAATGCCCAAAACTTTGGCGATCAGGTGACTGGTTCCTTCATCACGACAATGCCCCCGCACACACGGCCTTATGGCCTTAAGAACGTTGAGAACCGTTGCTCTAGAGTATCCATATATACACTCAATTTGATATCTTAAACTAAGCAAATAACTTCGAGAAATATTTAAAACTATGTAGAAATAATTAGTCTAAGAGAAAACTTTCTCCATTTTCAGAATCAAAAGTAAAATAATATAATAACTATATTTACTTTTGATTCTGAAAATGGAGAAACCTACTTCTCAGAAAATTAAACTGAATAAAATTTAAAGATTCCTTGAATAAATCCTATTGTTGTTGTAAGATTTAATTTTTGAAAGCTAGAAATTATACTGTTTTGATCATTATTAAAAGGTCAAGTTTATAAATTACACAAATTAATACATTACCCTGGATTAACTTCAAAAATACCAGGATGCATGATACTACTCCATATTTTATAATTATGAGTGGTTTTCCAGGCATTCATAAAAGATGGATTAAAAGTTTCATATTCTTTGCTTCCTATGATTAAAAAATAACAACACATTTTTTTTTATAATAAAATAAATAAATTTTTCATCAAAACCACACCTTTCATACTTTTCCAGTCTGGGTTTATTTAAGATCAACAAACAAACATTTTTGGTTTATTCACAAACATGCTTCAGGTTTACCATTAGCATTTGAAAAATATAACATTTTGAAATTTCACAGTCAAGTGTATTCTATGATGTTAATGTTTAAATTTAAAATATTCAATCCATAAAAATAAGTATACAGTAAGACCCCACTTAATGCAGGGAATACATTCCTAGATGACAAAGCACTAAACGAAACAGCATTAAACAAGGCACTTTTAACACAGAGTAAACAGGGAAAGGGGGACACGTGACCAAAAATAAACAGATTTTACTTTAATTTTAAGTTATTTTTATATTAATTTGCACAATAATATATGTTAAATAACACATAAACGTGCACACAGAAATGTAAATTTCATTTTTGTGATGAAAGTCCTGGCTCTTCTGAAATTCTTGATTTTTTTCTTATGTTAAGCAAATGTCGGTAGCTAAAGATCACATTTAAAATGCCTCGTCTTGCTTTTGCACTCTTCAAAATATGGATCATTTGCTACAATTTGATCAATGATTTCGGTTANACAAACAAACATTTTTGGTTTATTCACAAACATGCTTCAGGTTTACCATTAGCATTTGAAAAATATAACATTTTGAAATTTCACAGTCAAGTGTATTCTATGATGTTAATGTTTAAATTTAAAATATTCAATCCATAAAAATAAGTATATTTTAAATTACAAAGTGTAACTTAAATATATCACTAAATTATTATTGAATATAATTAAGCACCTACTGGCCCCAATAATTTGCTGTATAAAGCTGCCCCTTGTTTCTAGAGTGTTAATATCTTATTTGTGTTACTTGAGCCTGTATTGTAACAATCTATTTGTTGTACCTATGCACATAAGTTGACATTTGAATCTTTCATCTGTTATTTGAATGGAGTATGGTGCATTGTTATAGTTTATATCATCCTTATGGTGCATTGTTATAGTTTACTGTTACATAGCAACTTGTACACTGTGGGGTTTCTCCAAAAGCAAAGTTTAGCTTCCAAATATTTAGCTATCTGCTTGTAAATGGATGAGAGTCTATGGTCATAATCCACAGTTATTTGCCTATTTGATGTATCAGGTGAATGTGTGTTGTATTTTCCAGGAGTAGATGGTTCATAAATTGAATTATTCTACTTGTCTGATTCTGTATCAGTTTTTTTACTGTACTCACGTGCTGTAGCTATTTTTCTATACTTTTGAGCTCTGCTACAGTGTTCATGATGTCCAAGCAAAGATGTATGCTCTTCTGATTAAAGCCCTGAATGCTGTTACTTTATAAGTAAAGGAGATATATGACTTCAATGGTATAAATAATGGATGATAATCAGGTTTGTAGAACAACCAGTTTTAGAGAGTAATATCTATGTCTAGATATTGGGTTGCTGTGTTGCTACACTGTAGGAGAAACACAATTTCATGTAAGGTCTGTTTATTTCACTATAGCACAATATATATATCATGTAAATTGTTTCCTTAAATGAAGATTTGTTTATTTAACTGATATCAGAGTGACTCACTACCATCTCGCAGTCTAGCCAACCTCTTTCATCTGGAATCCGATCGCCTACATACGCAACCTCTCATGTAACGAACTCAAACAAAAATAATTTTTTAATCACCATCATGGCTCCTGTGTCTGTTAACCAGGACACAGGGATGTAATTCGGATGTGGCATTGAAGAGGTGCCAACCCCATGGTTACACCAATAACAGATGAAAGATTTAAATGTCAACTTGTGTACAGGGTTCCTACTCAAATTTCTGTTTTGAATTCCCTGACTTTCCCTGACCAACTTTGTCCAAATTCCCTGACCCTCACATTTTTTAGTGTGGAATATCAACATAAAAAAACAGCATTTACTGTTAACATTGAGTACATCTAGCCCTCTTTTTGCACAGTTGTTATGCTTCAAAGACTGCCATGTTAAAAAAATACAGTACATACATCCTGTAGAAAAATGTTTGATAGAATCCACAACTTCAATGTAATGAAAAAATAAGCAATTTACAAACAAAACACAAGCTTTTTATTTTATCATCATTTATCATTATTATTTGTATGTAAATCTAGTAAATACAAGGTAATAAAATAAAATAATCAACAAACAGTATTCTTTGATAAACAAATAGTACTGTACTGTGCTTAAAATGAACTCTTGACTTAGAAACACATAATTTTAAAATCAATTTTTCAAGAAAAAGAGTAACTTTTTTTAAACAGCAACGTAATTTTAACAAAAAGTTAAATTTAAAAATTTTTAAATAAAGCATTTTTCCTACGTAAAAAAATCAATGGTTGTAGTGTACATAAAGAGGAATAGGTGTAAGTTTATACTATAGCTTCTCTAACAAATGCATCTAATTTATTGTAAAATCTTTTTATTTTTTTACAAAATGGACAATCAAAATACAGAGAAACTTCTTAGTATTAATCCTCTTTTTTCAAAATACAGATAATTAGAAAATAAAAAATGAATTACAATTCACAAAACACAAAAACTATTATATTAATGTAGTTTTAGCCTTTTCTCCTCAAGTGTATTTATTTTCATTTCAAACAATGGAAAATCCGACTCCAATCCAAATGATTGATCTTGGGAGCTGCATTGTCTAGACCACAGGTTCTCAAACTTATTTCGACCACTGCCCACTTTGAGATTTAAAAAATAATCTAGTGCCCCTATATTTTTTAATTTAACTTTTAACTTAACCTTTTTACATTACCATCTGTTGCATATCTTAAAAACAGTTATTGCAAATATAATGTTTAAACATGCATTATTATATGGATAGGATAGATAGGGTGTGACCCATATCCTATTTCTGAGATCAAAGAATGTTTCGATGAGAAGAAATAAAACTCATATTTAATCACTGAGCCTTCTACTGCACCCATGAAAGCCTCCAGCGCCCACAAAGGGGCGTTATTGCCCACTTTGAGAAAGGATGGTCTAGACCAGTGTTTCTCAACCCAAAACTCATCGCAGACCAGAAAATATCTGCTTTTTTTAAGCGGACTGGTGACAATATTATTTTTAATTGAAAAAAATTCTCTGTTGTAAAAAGAACTGCAAACTACATTGAGCAATAAATATTTGTTATTTACCAGTACATTAGTATGCAAATCAATATGATTGCTGCTTTTCTTTTTTGCTAGTAAGATCATCAATTCTTGGATTTAAGGTGGTAACTGCAAGGCGTGAGATAGAGCTAACACTGTAATAATTTCGTTGTTTCAATTTTATCATTACCATTGTTGAAACGTTGATTCACATAAGTATGTTGATGAAAAAGATAGTAACATACTAACTGCCTTTTCATGTAAAACTGGATATTCAGATTTAACTTTAATCCAAAACTGTGTTATGGACATTGATTCAAACAATGTTTTAAATCCTTAATTTAATTAGTTTTTCGTGTTCAAAGTCGTTCAATCTATTAGTTTGCTATCAATAAATGGATTAATAATCCACATATTTCCTATTTTGGAACAATGCATGACAGGTTAAATATATATTTTTAAAGTTTTCGCGGACCGGTCAGATTAGAGTTGCGGACCGGCGGTTGAGAAACACGGGTCTAGACTATTCCTCAAGTTTCTATAAAAAATTTCTGTTCATTCCTTTTTTTCTCTAATAATTAAATTATTTTACGTTTTTCTATTTTAGTTCCGGACAATTCCGGAACCTCACACTTGTATTCCTATGAAGTCATAGTATTACGAAAATTGGGATTCTTAAAACTTATAAAATAAAATAAATACAGAAATAAACAACAAACGAAATTACAATTATACGTTATTAAAATATAGAAGTTCAGCGCAGAGAATCGTAACTACAAATCTCTTTCTTTTGCAACATAACTATAAAAATTGTTTTGGTGTTGTTTCGCACAAAAAATAATCAAATTTATTTTAATTTTTTAGTAATGTAATTATTTTTTTTTAAATTTACAGCTTTTTAATTTTTAAATTTTAATTATAAGCAAGTTAACATTGGTTAAACTATCGGATTACCTGTTGATTTTCGAAAATATAACTACAGAATATTTATTACAAGCATGATCAATCTTGCCAGTTTTTAAGCCCTAAATTTGCCAAAATCAGTGATATTTGTTACCCAATGTCATTTCAGTTAACTAATTATTAAACTATGTATCGAAGTTGCGGAAAAAAACGGAAGAGAGAGGGAAAATATGCTTGCAGTACAGTACATTCAAGGAAAATCGTAACAACAAATATAAAAAGCTTGTGCCAACAACAAGTCAGCGCCAGTATTTTACTGTAAACGTCGGGTAACTATTTATAATATTTTATGTTGTTATGTTTTAAATGTAAAAATCAGATTTTTACTGATTTATTTAGCTATTTTGAAGTGAACATTCTAATAAATTACGATTTCAACTTTTAAAAGTTTGCAAACAAATTTTTAATTGGTTATTTTTTTATTCTAATAAACAATTTCATCTTTTTATAATCGCTGAATTATTAAAATTAAAAATTAAACACTATTACATAAAACTAGTTTATCCTGTTATTAATCCACAACTGTAAAATTATATGGCTTCAGAATGGTGAAAAAAACCATTTCAAAATGGATTCTGGTGTATTTTCTTATTAAAGATTGCAGCAGTACTTCTTGCCGCCTGCAGATGGCTATGATTGGTCATCCATATTCAGCAAACGAGATCAACGATGCAATTAAGGAGACAAATTACCTGACTTTTTGACAAATTTCCTGACTTTTTGACAATTTTCGACAAATTCCCTGACTTTCCATGACTTTTTCCAAACACTAATAAAAATCCCTGACTTTCCCTGATTTTCCCTGACTTTCCAGGTGCATAGGAACCCTGTGTGTATGTAGGTACCATTAATAAATTGTTACAACACAGGCTCAAGAAACACAAATAAGATATTAACAATAATAAACCAACAACCACAGTTTGCAACAGAGCCTGGGGGTCCACAGTACTAACAAAGCTAAGATTATAAAACTAGTCTTGGATGAGCAGCATTCACTCAAAATACTGGAGATCTACAAAGCAATATTTAAAAAAATGAATGTATTAATTATAAAGACACTGATTCCCTTTCTGGTGCCTGGAAGTCCTCCTTTGATAACCCTCTAGAAACAAGAGGCAGCTTTATACAGAGAAAATGCAAATTATTAGGGCACCATAGTTGCTTACTTATATTCAATAATTTAAAATATACTTATTTTTTACAGATTGAATATTTTAAATTTAAACATTATCATAGAATGCATTTGACTGTGGAATTTCAAAATGCCGTATTTTTCAAATGCTAATGCTAAACCTGAAGCATGTTTGTCAATAAACCAAAAATGTTTGTTTTTTGATGTTAAATAAACACAGACTGGAAAAGTATGAATGGTATGGTTTTGATGTTAGTTGTTCCAGCATTATTACTTTGAATTAAATAAATTTTTAATGTAATTTTAAGCATTTTCATCGTATCTAGCATTGGCTATTCTTAAGTTTTACAACAAAATTCTATTATAGTGAAAATGAGAGTTATTAATGAGATTATTTATGAAATTATCAAAATTTATTAAAAATTTGAATATAATACTTTTTATGTAAATGTTACAATTATAGAAATATTAAAATCCCATGGATTTCTAAAAAGAAATATTTGATTAGAAAAAAATAATCTCAGAAATTTACTAACAAATAAACAAAAACAGATCAAACAAAACAAATTGACTTATAATCAGTTTAACAGGAATTAATTTTGGTGAAAAAAAGCAACTACACAAGAGGGTGATCCTTATTTTTTAAGTTATGGAAAGTTGGACAGGGCATGTTTTGAATCTGTTTTGTTATGAAAAAAAAATTCTGCAAAAAAACTAATATCTACAATATCATGTAGGCAATTCACAAGTGAAATGGTTACAGTGCATTTTTTGATATAGTACTACCCTTTCATAACACCAAACAAACTAGAACAGATGGTGGGTATTACATTAGGATTGGATATATTTTTAATTGCTATATTTTATATGAACATAAGATAAATATTTAATATAAAGTTATTAACAAGTACACATGTATACAGATACAGTATAGCATCAATTATCTAAATATTTAAATAACCAAAATCAACTTTATAAAAACTAATCTGAAAAAATAGTTTTTACATCATAATGATTATCAGTAATCTTCTGTAAGCCCACTATTGAGCTATCTCATTACCAACACTAGTATTAGGTTTTACTTATTACAGTACAAATAGAAAATATTCTAATGCATTGAATAGTTCACTGTGCATTAGAAACAGCTTGACAGAAATGCAACCTGAAGCAACTTTTCAACTCTCACTGAGATAAGCAAGAGATCTTAATATAACTAACGAAATATAACTTAAATTTTTATTTATTTTCTGTTTTGTTTGTTTTGTTATATTTTATGTTTGGGGTTATGTTAAACCTCAATTGATTAAAAAACTTAAAGGAAAAACATTTACACCAAGTAAATGGACCAAGTTTTGGACCTTGCAATCATTTATTGCACAATAAAAATTCCACTTACTTAAGCCTGTAACCGATGTGAAACGGTAAAGCTGTAAAGCACAAAGAATAAAAAAATCCAGCTAGAATACCTGAGGAGGAACACGGAAGGTGTTCAGAAAATGTTTGTGCTTTAGAGTTTTACTATTTCACATCGGTTACAGGCTTAAGTAAGTGGAATTTTTATTATACAACCCGATGTGCGTGTAGGAGTTATACATTTATTGCACTCTTATACTTCGTTTTTTCTTTCTAATTCTGTTAAATCCCTGGCTTGCTTGATTGTCATGACTCATGATGCAAGGTCCAAAAACTTTAAATAAATTACTCTTGCCTCAGAGTTTGTAAAATATTAAAATAACTTTATTAAATTATTAATGCCAGTACTAGAACTTCTGACTGAAAAGAAAAGAAAAAAAAAACTTTGTAAAGCCTAAATCATTCCCCCCTTTCCGGAAAATGGGTTTAATGAACAAATGTGTTTGGTTTATTTCATAAATCTGTCTCAGGTTTCAAAGTACAAAATTCAAGAGAGAAAAAAAAAAAATACATTACAACTACAAAAACAATATAAAACTCAAATGTTAAAAATCTTCAATCCAGTAATTACAATAAAATTAATTTTTAATAAAATCTTTACCAAGTTATAATTATTCATAATCTAAAATAATTAACCTGATCAGAAAAAAACCTAGCGAAAAAAAAAAATCCTTTAATTAGTTACCAATCATTTGCAATTCAACATCTAGCCATTCTCCAACAGAAATGGAGACTAGCATGCTGTGTCAATTTGACAGTGTTCTTTTATTCATTGCTGATTTGCACATTGAACATGTTGATAAAAAAATAAATTTTGCTTAACTCATGTATCTACTAAAGTCTGTTTACAAAAATATTAGTAGTTTATTATTTAATATCTATACCGTGTTTCCCCGAAAATAAGGCAGTGTCTTATATTAATTTTTGCTCTGAAAAATGCGCTAGGTCTTATTTTCAGGAAATGTCTTATTTTTTCCAGGAAGAAGAATTCACATTTATTATTGAACAAAAAAATTCCCAAGTCGAACTTAGACGAGAGTGACGTATATCCAGTGTGTCGAACTGTTGCCTTTTTATAGCGTCAACATCGGACTCGATGACCGATTAGTGCTTACTGAACTGTAGCACTATGCAAATGTCATGTGGCGTGATTCCCGGCCGACCAATTAGCCATCACCAGCCGTAATGTTATGCAAATCTGTGATTCCCAAGCCGTAGTCATATGCAAATCATGCCATGTGGCGTAATTGTCTGCTGACGAATCAGTGGCTGTACTTTCAAAAAGCCAACGGCCACTTTCAACCATCTGTCAATGACCGTTAGGACTAAAGAAAACTTCGCTAGGTCTTACTTTCAGGGAGAGGTCTTATATTTCGCAATTCAGCAAAATCTGTGCTAGGTCTTATTTTCTGCAGATGTCTTATTTTTGGGGAAACACGGTATTTTAGGCATATTTAAACCGAAAATTAGTAATATGAAATTCCATTTATTATTTAGCTAGAAAGTGTTAAATAGCAATTGATGGTTAACATTATTCAACTTTAAAACTTAGTAACTGAAACAAAATAGAAAATTAGTAATGAAAAAATAAAAACAAATAATAACTATAGCAAGAGAGAAATTTAATCTAACATCATGTTAGATTAAATAAAACTTTCTGTCCTGCTATATTTATAGTTATTATTTGATTTTATTTTTTCATTGTTTTTCATATTTACATATTTCAGTTCTTTTTTGGAAGAAATGATTTCTTCCAAAACAAGAACTGAAATAAATAATTATGTGAGTACTGTACTTTATTTTTAATAATAATAATACTACTAATACTGTATTCACATAACACTACACAGTACTCGCATAATAATAATAACACACTGTAGATTGCAATAAAAAAAATAGTGCTTGTTTTTAATAATTATACAATTTTTTATTTCTTATTTGTATGCCTTACAATTTGTATTTATTATTTTTGTTTACTACTGTATTAGAATTAAATACTTTAACATAAAATTATTATTATTATTACTTTTTTATTCTCTCTCTACCAAGTGTGATCAGTTATCCAAAATTGTCCTATCCTAAATGTTTCAGATAATCAATGCTCTACCATAATCCATAAAGATAATTTTTTACAAATATTTTTATAATGAGAAATGCTTTATACATCTATTAAAGTTATAATTCATAAAAAATCCAAATATAATGTACAGTACCTTCTGAAGCAGATGTTCTTAATAAACTCATTAAATATGCTTTGAACTGTGATCTGAGCCATTCATCTCCACCTTCCCATCCTAGAAGAAATTATATTTTTAAAATAAAAATTTTTTGATGAGCACAAAGATTCAAACAAAATATTCAAAGGGATAGAACAAACATCTGATTGGATGAGAGAGTGATATTCACTGCAATCTTTTACAAATGAAAATAATTTTTATATGACTTCGAAATATGATCTCCATACTGGGAGAGCATTATCCTTAAAATTGATGGCAGTTTTTTTACAGGCTATATATATACAAAGTGTCCCATAACAATACAATATAAAACATATAATCACAAAATCTGTTCAAAGTGTTGGTGTAACAGACATTGAAGACAACAAAATTTCCATTGCTTCAGTGCATGATGGATCACATCTGGCAAAATTTTCTAATATGATTGCACAATATATTCTTAAGGAATACCTTGTATATCTTAGTTTCTCCAAATTCTTGGGTTGTGTCTTCTCCCTGGTATGATGTATTTGTGTATTGTCAAGGGATACTTGCACCTGGTTGTCAGTCACAAAAGCTGCTAAGGCAATGGTGGTGAGACTCTTCTTGATGGAAGACTTGAGAAGGTCCTCAGCAACATAGTCTTAACGACTTTTGTCACAGACAATCAGGTACAAGTATCCCTTGACAATGCACATATAACAAGGAACATACAAGGAAGATACAAGGAAGAAGGAAGATACAAGGAACATACAAGGAAGAAGACCCATCTCAAGAATTTGGAAATAGATATAAGTAAAGCCTGTTGAAAAAATACTGCCATCAATTGTAAGGACAATGACTTTCTTTCCCAGATTTAGAGGTCATAGTTTTAAAGTGATATAAAAAATTTTTTCATTTGGAAACAGCTGCAGTGAGTATTACTACTACTATCCAATCAGACTTTTGTTCTATCTTTTCAAATACAGTCAACTTGCATTAATACAAATTGCTACAGAAACAGCTTATTGACAATTTCCATGGTCAAGTTTGTATACTTTAGGGAGTTAAGGTGTAATAGTGATCAAAATCTCTAAATTATAATATTTTGAATTAATTTACTAAATAAAGTTAAATAAAATTAATTTGTTTTTCTGAAGAAATTTAATGTTCTAAATGATTTTAAAATCATTCTATGCACTCTGATATGCAAACTAGCATGTGTTCACTTGGGACAGCATCCACTTAAAGGGATTGGCACCCTTAAACTTTAACTCCTATTTTCTGAGTAAAGTAGACTGCTCCACTAAAACCAGATGTTTGAATTGCTCTATTGAAGATTTGTTATTGTTGTCAGTGATATATGGTATGTGAATTGTTTACAGTATTTTGTTAAATAGGAGTGATGTTAATAAACTTTGCATACAATCAGAGATCAAACCAGTCTTTGCTTATTAGGAGAAGAAAATTATTCTACTCAAGATGAAATACTTATTACAGCACCACTTTTTATTGTTCACATGAAAGTGTAAAAAGCAACCTTTATTGGTATGAAAGTTAATTCTTAGAGGTTGTGAAGGTAATTTATAGTTTAACAAATTTTGGTAAAATTTTTGTTCTCTTTATTGCATGAAAATTAACACTGTAACAATGGTGTTTAGCCAGGGCAATTCTGCTTTAAAGTGAGAATTCACTTTATTGGTGTTTGTTTTAAGGCAAGTCAACTGTATTTTGTTCAAATTACTTTTCCATTTTAGAACATTTATTAATGGCTTATTAATGAGATTTAAACAATATTCTGGAAAATTAATAATAATTATTTTAATAAATTTTATTTATTTTTGTCATCTGTACCATTGTATTAGAACACACTTTAAATTAGAAATGAACACACTAGTAATTAGAACACACTTTAAATTACAAATGGATTTCTGTTTTCCAACAAATTTGAAAATTTGTGTTTACAAATGCATAAAATAATTAATTTTATATATATAATAGATATTTTAATTAAATAAAATTATTTACATTAAAATTACTATAAGTTCATGCATATATTAGTGATAAATAGTCTGCATAAAATTATCAAAAATAATTTTAAAACTCATATAACCTGTAAAACTGTAAGACACTGTCTCTGAAGTTGCTGTTAAAAACATCATTTAAAGCTATATGCAATTTAGAAGGTATGGTCTCAGTATTTTGTTTTGTTTTGTTTTTTTGTTTTTTTTTTTTTGTATTTCTTTCATTTTATTGCAAATGTAATTATAAATTAAGTGAAACAGAAAAGTGGAATATTTAAGATGGAACTGCCTAAACTATATTAAATATTGAAAGTATCAATAACAATAATAATAATTACTATGATACCTGTTCAGCAAAAGATGAGCTTCTTTACCATATAAAGACCTGATGAATTGTAATGGTCAGGCCATCCAATAAGATGCTGAAATTCTGTTTCTTTCATCCAGTTACTGTTCAGAAAATGTTATGGGAAAATTTATTTTACTACAGTTCTAACTTCAAACAGTTAACTAACTTACAGTTCTTACTTAATAACTTTCCTTAATCTCATGGCACATTTTAATTCTAAATTTAAATAACTTAAACAATTTGATAACTTCCTGTTATCAAGTACATTTTACCATTATTAAGTATTTCTTTCACATCTACTTATTATTAATTAGCACTTTTAAATTGATTTCAAAATTGTTAAAATGTCTTACAGTTGATAGATATTATGTTGCATTTAAATATACAGTGGTGCCTCGTATAACGTACTTAATCCGTTCCAGGTGCACGTCCGTTAAGTGAAAAGTCCGTTATACGAAACACATTTTTCCATAGAAATACATGTTAAAACACACAATTTGTTCTGCAGCATAAAATAATCGTACTGTACCATAAAAAAAAATGAAAATGGACCAGTCACCAATTATGCCTGGTAGTCAGATGTTGTAAGGAGGAGGTGGAGGAACACTTTCTTCACACATTCATGCAGATACAGACTTTTTACACATTGCAGCAGGTCTCTTTTTATTGTTTTTTAATCAGAGTCAGATTCAGGAGAAGCTACCGGAGCTTGCAGGGTCAACTCCTCTTGTTCCATCCTTTGTCTTTTGGCAGCTGGCTTCTTGAAAAACATGTCCAAGGTGGTCTGTTTCTCTCTCTTCTTCAACACCTGTCGGAAATGACGGGCAAGGGTGTCATTGTAGAGATCATTGATCTTGTTGGCCTGAGCTGTATTTGGATAGTGAGTGTTCGTAAACTCCTGAACCTCTCTCCATTTGACAAAGAAGTCCATGTCAACTTTCACTCCTCCTGATGATTTCTTGCTTTATTAAAATTGAAATAACCTTTGTTTTTTTAAAAGCCATGATTTGCACAATACTTGAATAAATGTAAATACCCTGCACTGAGGTGATATACAGTACGTAATAAACAAGGGAGCAAGCCGAATCCCAACGGGACTCTGTACTTCAGATATACTAATAATATATTCTAATAATACTAATATATTATAAAAATAGCAGATTGTCATTGGCAACGGCAAAAGAATGGAAACATCATTCACACTTGTTTGCAGAAAGTCCGTTGTTCGCCTCACATAACTGCCAAATGGAAAGTCCATTGTTTGCAGTGTCCGTTATTCGAGGCGTACGTTATACAAGGAACCACTGTATTTAAACAATCTTATTTACAATTCTAACCATATCATTAGCCAAAAAATTCATAAAAAAGTCTGACAAAAAAATTTTCCTCTCTCTTTAACTGACATATTTCATTTAAAAAAAAACTCTCTCTTAAGAGAGAACACATTGCATATACTGATAACCTTGATTAATTGAATTTTTTCCTCTATTTGTTGCCACAACATTATCCCAATGCATTACAAATTCTGCTTATGATAGCTAATTAATCAAAAACAATTTTACAAACATTATATTAAGTCAAACAATCATAGGATTACAATAGACTACTTTTCCACAATTATATTTAATTAATTATTAAATAATTTATCACTAGAGAGATGTGTTAGGTGCCATCTCTTATTAAATTTAATAATTATAATTAAATTAATATTTATTATATAATTTAGAATATTCTGGAAGAAAAGAATTGGCCCGGAGCAAGACTCTAACCTGCAACTCCTGCTTACTATGTGGATGCATTACCAGTTGCACTACCCAAGCCTCTATTCCAATCTCCTCTTCCAGACATATTTGAGATTTACCCATCCTTGGTTACATACAGTTTTGACTGGGAGGCCTTCAGCAGCCTTGTCCTATAATCTCCTACTCGTGGCACTCAGCCGGCCATCACACAGCCCTGGTATGCAGTATATATACATACATACAAGGTGTGTGTGAAAAGTTTGGTGAATGGTCCCATAGTTGAATAACCATGCTGGTTAGGATGTCGCACTCACACAGACGTAGTGAGAGTCTTGCCAACTAGTAGCCCCTAGCATTGAAATCGCAACAGTTAAACGGAAGTCTGTGCAACAAACGATGCAACACAGTCAGTGTGAGAAGGAGTGTCACTGCGAAATGAAGTAATGTGTGAACATCAAGTTTTGCTTCAAATTAGGCAAAATGGTGACGAAGACACATGAAATGTTAGTGAAAGTGTATGGTGTGGAAGCAATGCGTAAAAAGTGTATTTTTGAATGGTTTAAACGCTCTGGTCAACCGTCAACAAGCACAACTCCAGACAACATCGAATGAGTGCGATGGATGCTTGTGGATGATCAGTGCCTGTCAAGGGATCACACTGTTTTTGTTTATCTTCAAATCTTCTGCTATCATTCTCAAAGACAGGTGCCAATCATCTGCAAGCATCTGTCACACTCATTTGATGTTGTCTGGAGTTGTGCTTGTTGACAGTCGACCAGAATGCGGCTCATCGTCCACATCTTCCTTTCCGTCTCTGAAGCGTTTAAACCATTCAAAAACACACTTTTACTCACTGCTTCCACACCATACACTTTCACTAACATTTCATGTGTCTTCGTCACCATTTTGCCTAATTTGAAGCAAAACTTGATGTTCACACATTGCTCCATTTCACAGTGACACTCCTTCTCACACTGACTGTGTTGCATCGTTTGTTGCGCGCACTTCTGTTTAACTGTCGTGATTTCGATGCGAGGGGCCACTAGTCGGCAAGTCTCTCACCACGTCTGCATGAGCATGACATCGTAACCAGCATAGTTATTCAACTATGAGACTATTCACCAAACTTTTCACATGCACCTTATATATATATATATATATATAAACACCCACACNGCCGAATCCCAACGGGACTCTGTACTTCAGATATACTAATAATATATTCTAATAATACTAATATATTATAAAAATAGCAGATTGTCATTGGCAACGGCAAAAGAATGGAAACATCATTCACACTTGTTTGCAGAAAGTCCGTTGTTCGCCTCACATAACTGCCAAATGGAAAGTCCATTGTTTGCAGTGTCCGTTATTCGAGGCGTACGTTATACAAGGAACCACTGTATTTAAACAATCTTATTTACAATTCTAACCATATCATTAGCCAAAAAATTCATAAAAAAGTCTGACAAAAAAATTTTCCTCTCTCTTTAACTGACATATTTCATTTAAAAAAAAACTCTCTCTTAAGAGAGAACACATTGCATATACTGATAACCTTGATTAATTGAATTTTTTCCTCTATTTGTTGCCACAACATTATCCCAATGCATTACAAATTCTGCTTATGATAGCTAATTAATCAAAAACAATTTTACAAACATTATATTAAGTCAAACAATCATAGGATTACAATAGACTACTTTTCCACAATTATATTTAATTAATTATTAAATAATTTATCACTAGAGAGATGTGTTAGGTGCCATCTCTTATTAAATTTAATAATTATAATTAAATTAATATTTATTATATAATTTAGAATATTCTGGAAGAAAAGAATTGGCCCGGAGCAAGACTCTAACCTGCAACTCCTGCTTACTATGTGGATGCATTACCAGTTGCACTACCCAAGCCTCTATTCCAATCTCCTCTTCCAGACATATTTGAGATTTACCCATCCTTGGTTACATACAGTTTTGACTGGGAGGCCTTCAGCAGCCTTGTCCTATAATCTCCTACTCGTGGCACTCAGCCGGCCATCACACAGCCCTGGTATGCAGTATATATACATACATACAAGGTGTGTGTGAAAAGTTTGGTGAATGGTCCCATAGTTGAATAACCATGCTGGTTAGGATGTCGCACTCACACAGACGTAGTGAGAGTCTTGCCAACTAGTAGCCCCTAGCATTGAAATCGCAACAGTTAAACGGAAGTCTGTGCAACAAACGATGCAACACAGTCAGTATGAGAAGGAGTGTCACTGCGAAATGAAGTAATGTGTGAACATCAAGTTTTGCTTCAAATTAGGCAAAATGGTGACGGAGACACATGAAATGTTAGTGAAAGTGTATGGTGTGGAAGCAATGCGTAAAAAGTGTATTTTTGAATGGTTTAAACGCTCTGGTCAACCGTCAACAAGCACAACTCCAGACAACATCAAATGAGTGCGATGGATGCTTGTGGATGATCAGTGCCTGTCAAGGGATCACACTGTTTTTGTTTATCTACAAATCTTCTGCTATCATTCTCAAAGACAGGTGCCAATCATCTGCAAGCATCCGTCACACTCATTTGATGTTGTCTGGAGTTGTGCTTGTTGACAGTCGACCAGAACGCGGCTCATCGTCCACATCTTCCTTTCCGTCTCTGAAGCGTTTAAACCATTCAAAAACACACTTTTACTCACTGCTTCCACACCATACACTTTCACTAACATTTCATGTGTCTTCGTCACCATTTTGCCTAATTTGAAGCAAAACTTGATGTTCACACATTGCTCCATTTCACAGTGACACTCCTTCTCACACTGACTGTGTTGCATCGTTTGTTGCGCGCACTTCTGTTTAACTGTCGTGATTTCGATGCGAGGGGCCACTAGTCGGCAAGTCTCTCACCACGTCTGCATGAGCATGACATCGTAACCAGCATGGTTATTCAACTATGAGACTATTCACCAAACTTTTCACATGCACCTTATATATATATATATATNAATTTTTGAAAAACTTACATGTACAAGAATAATACCACTTTCATGATAAAAGTAATTGGTTCTATCCTAGACAATATGGTTTTACACAAAAAACAATAATAATATATGCTCTGATTGATTATCAGACTTATCTAATTAAAACTTTAGTAACATTTAAGTTTATAAGTAAATTTTTATAAACTGTGAATTATTGGTATATACAACTAATAAATTTGTATGTGATATTATATTCTTGAAGCCATGTTTGCTACATTATCTTTAATAGTGTCAAGGGTTAATGTAGCATTTTAAAAGAGATAAGCAGTAATCAGGAATATCCAGAATTAGGAAATTACATGGTTTCATGCAGTTAATGAGTATAGATTCCAACAAAAAGAGTACATGTTGACTTTTGCACTGTTTCAGGGGTTATGTGTCAGCCCAAAGAGGATCAAAATTAGATGTTAATGCTAGTTTGGTATCTCAGTGGTCTGCTTGTCCTCTCTTATATCCCTTTGATGTTCTTTGCAATCAGTTGGAGGAGTTAATATAATCGGTTTTAAGTGCAACTAAAGATATGATGCAAGATAATATTCATATTTTATTGGATGTTACAACCATTGGCAAAATTTATGCAGCTTCTTAAAAAAGACCATACCAAGGACAATCTTCCTTGTGCAACTAATGGCAGCCAAACAATTTATACATTCAAATCAATTAAAGTTAATAATTTCAGACAAGTGTAAACTGTTTGTTCTGAAGAAAAAATCAGATTTTGTGGACAGGACAAATGTATTTCTACTGCAATCCAATTCTGTTCCTCTTACCATAGATCCTTTATATCAGTTAGGTCAATAATTCTTTTAGTTTTGTTAGTATCTGGTGTTAAATCTACACTGGATAATAATCTTGCTTCTCCTCCAAATACAGCTTGCCCAGGCTATTCTTTGAAATATAGACTCAAAGGTCACTTAGTCAATAAGACATCATGCCTAGAATATCTTCTAGAGGGTGCTACCTCATTATTGTCAACCCATGTCCCAAAATCTGATCTTGTAGTTTCTTCTTTACAAGCAAAATAATATGTGCGAAAGACACTCAGCAGTTACAATCCATTCACACATACCCATAAAAATTGATGTAATCTCATTATATCCATTAGTACAAATTTTTGAATTCATCATCTTGGCCAATACACTTATTTGAACAGGGTTATATAAACTATGTTACTAAAAACTGAGACATTCCAACAAAGAATTAACTTATGCATTCAGGAATACAGAATATCATTTGCAATAGGAGAAAACTATTAGTAGCAGGAGGACTCACATTATGCACAGGTTAGGAGTTTCATTAAGAGAATTAGCTGAGCTTCAGGACAGATTTTAAAAATCAACCAAAATCAATGTCTTCTCTTTATCACAAGCATCATGACTAACACACTGTGGCATGAGCTTTTGTATCAGTTTATTATTTTAAGAAAATGAATGATTCCACCAAGTCATAATAGTAATTATTTTTTAAGCATTTTCTTTCCTTTTTTTTAACTCTTTCATGAATGGGTTTACAGGTGGCTCCCTCTTCTCCCAAAGTGAGTTAGTTTATAATTATAAACCCCTTAACGCCCAGTCCTGAGTTAACTCGGGCATGTTACATAGCGTTACAGAAAATGCAGTCCTTTTGGCCCCTCAATTTTTTTTTTTTTATTTTTGGAATGTTTTTTAAGTCTCCAAATTTTTTCAAAAAAACGTTACACACTTTCATTTTAATTTAAATGTAATTTATATATTATTCTTCACTTTGTAGCAACTTTTTAACTGATGTTCCATTTTCAAACATTTGTATGTACAACCCAATATTGATTTGATAAGTGTAAACATTCCTTATATACTAGTGAATCTTGTTACAATTGCAGTTGTGCTCAGGTGAAGTTACTTCCATGCCATCCAGGGTCATTAGCTTAAGTTAATTTATTTATTTGTATTACGTTTCAAGATGATGAATAATATCAAATTGTATGAAATATAAAATGAGAGTAAAGATTGGGTAAAAAGTATTATTTTATTACAATTGTTTACCTTAAAGAAAAACTGTTTATCTAAAATTACCATGTAACTGGATAAGTCTATAAATTAACAACAACAACAATCCAGCAATTGAACATAAATTTAATAGAAAAATTATGGTTTACAATGGCTATCTTCAGGTTAAGAGAATTCCACAAAACAGTAGAAAATCTTAATTTTTCCATTAAATTTATGTTTACTTACCAAATTTTTGTTCTTGTTGTTAATTTATAGCTGTTTATGTAACCAAATAACAGCAAACAAAAACAAAGAATCATCATTAAAAAAAAGAAAATTATATTTTGAAGGATTAATTCAATCATTTTCATTACAAAAACAAAACTTTGTAATTTGTAAAAAAATTTCATATGACAACATGGCATTCCCAATGGAGTTAGGAATTAACTATGAAGCAAAGTACTTGTACTTCATCTGTTAATAATCTGTTTTATTGGAATCAAAAAGCAACAAAATCTACATAAAATAAAAACAATCTTTTTCAAACATTTTAA
>NW_019385037.1:0-1241 GCF_000671375.1 Centruroides sculpturatus
TTAAGTATAAAATTCTATGACACCGAAAATTTCAAGTTTTTTTTAATGTTAACTATAAATAGATTTCAAGTTTGAACTTAGATCCCAAGTTCAAACCTGTTTACAGTCAAATGTTTGATGTGATAATGAAATATAAAATATCTTCAAAATATTGTAGTGTGTTGTCACTTAACTCCTTATCCCCTGGACCTGTACCACCAGAATTTAATAGCCTGGATCCTCCTAATACACAAACTTTCCTGCAAAATTTCAGAAATTTTCAATGAAAAGTACGGGTGTTATTAAGCTTCAAAATGAATGAATAAAATCGTGTCCCGCACTCAAACACTAACATCCATCCATATNATAATGTATGCCATTTTGTAGATGTTTAATATAAATATTTTTTTTTTTTTGTATTATTTCAATATAAACTAAATCAACTAATTTAATATAAAATATCTTCAAAATATTGTAGTGTGTTGTCACTTAACTCCTTATCCACTCGACCTGTACCACCAAAATTTAATATCCTCGATCCCCCTAATACACAAACTTTCCTGCAAAATTTCAGAAATTTTCAATAAAAAGCACGGGTGTTATTAAGCTTCAAAATGAGTGAATAAAATCGTGTCCCGCACACAAACTAACATCTATCCATACAAAAAATACAGTAGAGCGTCGTTTATCCGAAACGTCGGCTATCCGAAATAATTCCAGTTGGCAAATTTTAATTTTCGCTAGTGCTGTGGCGCTACAATGTTTGGCTATGTCTTGGGCTACTCCAATATTTTTTATGTTTGTGTATGTGTTTTAGCTGCCAGCACTGGCACTTTTGTGTGGTGTTTTTCTGAGCACTGTGTGTCATGCTGAATCGAACGTTTTTGATACTAGATTAACTTTTAAAGTATAAATTTTTTGTTTTTATATTTTTCAATATATTTATTTTGTTTGTAAAAAATAAAAAAAATAGTTTTTAACGATACAATAGTCTTTGTTAGGCTTAACATCGACGAAAATTCAACGCGAAGCGACACGCAACAGATAAAAATTTCAACATCGGATACGTTAAACTATTTTTTCGTACATAAATCGGTTATCCGAAATATCAGTTATACGAACAACCCCAGTCCCCAATTGATTCGGAAAATCGACGCTCTACTGTAATTCATTTTCGTCGTTTGTAGTTCTTACATTATTTCTGAATTGTGTGTTAGTGCATTAAAAAGTGATATTTCTGTGCATCTTTCGTTTTGTTGCTG